>NW_027037821.1:0-22795 GCF_034236695.1 Oncorhynchus nerka | reverse complement strand
CACAACACAGACTTAGTGAAGAGACCACAACACAGACTTAGTGGAGAGACCACAACAACAGAGACTACAACACAGACTTAGTGGAGAGACCACAACACAGACTTAGTGGAGACCACAACAACAACAGAGACCACAACACAGACTTAGTGGAGACAACAACAACAGAGACCACAACAGAGACTTAGTGGAGACAACAACAACAACAGAGACCACAACAACAGACTTAGTGGAGAGACCACAACAACAACAGAGACCACAACAGAGACTTAGTGGAGACAACAACAACAACAGAGACCACAACAACAGACTTAGTGGAGAGACCACAACAACAGACTTAGTGGAGAGACCACAACACAGACTTAGTGGAGAGACCACAACAACAACAGAGACCACAACAGAGACTTAGTGGAGACAACAACAACAACAGAGACCACAACACAGACTTAGTGAAGAGACCACAACACAGACTTAGTGGAGAGACCACAACACCAACAGAGACCACAACAGAGACTTAGTGGAGACAACAACAACAACAGAGACCACAACACAGACTTAGTGAAGACAACAACAACAGAGACCACAACACAGACTTAATGGAGACAATAACAACAACAGAGACCACAACAGACTTAATGGAGACAACAACAACAACAGAGACCACAACACAGACTTAGTGGAGACAACAACAACAACAGAGACCACAACACAGACTTAGTGGAGACAATAACAACAGAGACCACAACACAGACTTAATGAAGAGACCACAACAACAACAGAGACCACAACACAGACTTAGTGGAGACAACAACAACAACAGAGACCACAACACAGACTTAGTGGAGACAATAACAACAACAACAGAGACCACAACACAGACTTAATGGAGACAATAACAACAACAACAGAGATCACAACACAGACTTAATGAAGAGACCACAACAACAACAGAGACCACAACACAGACTTAGTGAAGACAACAACAACAGAGACCACAACGGACCTAATGGAGACAACAACAACAACAGAGACCACAACACAGACTTAGTGGAGACAATAACAACAGAGACCACAACACAGACTTAGTGGAGACAATAACAACAACAGAGACCACAACACAGACTTAGTGGAGAGACCACAACACAGACTTAGTGAAGACAACAACAACAGGGACCACAACAGACTTAATGGAGACAACAACAACAACAGAGACCACAACACAGACTTAATTGAGACCACAACACAGACAGTGGAGACAATAACAACAGAGAGACCACAACACAGACTTAGTGGAGACAACAACAACAGAGACCACAACAGACTTAATGGAATAATAACAACAAGGACCACAACACAGACTTAGTGAACAATAACTACAACAACAGAACCACAACACAGACAATGAAGAGACCACAACAACAGACTTAGTGGAGAGACCACAACAACAGACTTAGTGGAGACAACAACAAGACTTAGAGAGACCACAACACAGACTTAGTGAAGAGACCACAACAACAGACTTAGTGGAGAGACCACAACAACAGACTTAGTGAAGAGACCACAACAACAGACTTAGTGAAGAGACCACAACACAGACTTAGTGGAGACAACAACAACAACAGAGACCACAACAACAGACTTAATGGAGACAATAACAACAGAGACCACAACACAGACTTAATGGAGACAATAACAACAGAGACCACAACACAGACTTAGTGGAGAGACCACAACACAGACTTAGTGAAGAGACCACAACAACAGACTTAGTGAAGAGACCACAACAACAGACTTAGTGGAGAGACCACAACAACAGACTTAGTGAAGAGACCACAACAACAGACTTAGTGGAGACACAACAACAGAGACCACAACACAGACTTAGGTGAGAGACAACAACAACAGACTTAGTGGAAGACCACAACAACAGACTTAATGGACAATAACAACAGAGACCACAACACAGACTTAGTGGAGAGACCACAACAACAGACTTAGTGGAGACAATAACACAGAGACCACAACAGAGACTTAGTGGAGAGACCACAACAACAGACTTAGTGAAGACAACAACAACAGACTTAGTGGAGACAATAACAACAACAGAGACCACAACAACAGACTTAGTGGAGACCATAACAACAAACCAACAACTTAGTGAGAGACCACAACAGAGACCACAACACAGACTTAACAAGAGACCACAACAACAGAACCACAACACAGACTTAGTGGAGAGAATACAACAACAACAGAGACCACAACACAGACTTAGTGGAAGACAATAAAACAACAGAGACCACAACACAGACTTAATGGAGACAATAACAACAACAGAGACCACAACACAGACTTAGTGGAGACAACAACAACAGAGACCACAACACAGACTTAGTGGAGACAATAACAACAACAGAGACCACAAATACAGACTTATGAAGAATACAACAAAGACTTATGGAGAGACCAATAAATAACAGAGACCACAACACAGACTTAGTGGAGAGACCAACACAGACTTAGTGGAGAGACCACAACAACAGAGACCACAACACAGACTTAGTGAAGAGACCACAACAACAGAGACCACAACAACAGAGACCACAACACAGACTTAGTGGAGAGACCACAACAACAGAGACCACAACACAGACTTAGTGGAGACAACAGCAACAGAGACCACAACACAGACTTAGTGAAGACAACAACAACAGAGACCACAACACAGACTTAGTGGAGACAACAACAACAACAGAGACCACAACACAGACTTAGTGAAGACAACAACAACAGAGACCACAACACAGACTTAGTGGAGACAATAACAACAGACTTAGTGGAGAGACCACAACAACAGAGACCACAACACAGACTTAGTGGAGAGACCACAACAACAGAGACCACAACAACAGAGACCACAACACAGACTTAGTGGAGAGACCACAACACAGACTTAGTGAAGAGACCACAACAACAGACTTAGTGGAGAGACAACAACAGAGACCACAACACAGACTTAGTGGAGAGACCACAACAACAGACTTAGTGGAGAGACCACAACAACAGACTTAGTGGAGACAATAACAACAGAGACCACAACAGACTTAGTGGACCACAACAGAGACTTAGTGGAGAGAGACCACAACAACAGACTTAGTGGAGACACAACAACAGACTTAGAGACAACAGAGACTACAACACAGACTTAGTGGAGACAATAACAACAGAGACCACAACACAGACTTAGTGGAGACACAACAACAGAGACCACAACACAGACTTAGTGGAAGAGACCACAACACAGACTTAGTGGAGAGACCAACAACAACAGAGACCACAACACAGACTTAGTGGAGACAATAACAACAACAGAGACCACAACACAGACTTAGTGGAAGAGACCACAACACAGACTTAGTGGAGAGACAACAACAACAACAACAGAGACTTAGTGAAGACAACAACAACAACAGAGACCACAACACAGACTTAGTGGAGACAACAACAACAACAGAGACCACAACACAGACTTAATGGAGACAATAACAACAACAACAGAGACCACAAATGACAGACTTAGTGGAGACAATAACAACAACAACAGAGACCACAACACAGACTTAGTGGAGACAATAACAACAACAGAACCACAACAGACTTAGTGGAGACAACAACAGAGACCACAACACAGACTTAGTGGAGACAACAACAACAACAGAGACCACAACACAGACTTAGTGAAGACAATAACAACAACAGAGACCACAACACAGACTTAGTGGAGAGACACAACAGACTTAAGAGACACAACAACAGAGACCACAACACAGACTTAGTGAAGAGACCACAACACAGACTTAGTGGAGAGACCACACAACAACAGAGACCACAACACAGACTTAGTGAAGAGACCACAACAACAGAGACCACAACAACAGAGACCACAACACAGACTTAGTGGAGAGACCACAACACAGACTTAGTGGAGACAACAGCAACAGAGACCACAACACAGACTTAGTGGAGACAACAACAACAGAGACCACAACACAGACTTAATGAAGAGACAACAACAACAACAGAGACCACAACACAGACCACAACACAGACTTAGGAAGACAATAACAACAACAACAGAGACCACAACACAGACTTAGTGGAGACAATAACAACAGAGACCACAACACAGACTTAGTGGAGACAACCAACAACAACAGACTTAATGAGAGACAATAACAACAACAGAGACCACAACACAGACTTAGTGGAGACAAACAACAACAGAGACCACAACACAGACTTAGTGAAGACAACAACAACAGAGACCACAACACAGACTTAGTGGAGAGAACAACAACAGAGACCACAACACAGACTTAGTGAAGACAACAACAACAACAGAGACCACAACAGACTTAGTGGAGACAATAACAACAGAGACCACAACACAGACTTAGTGGAGAGACCACAACAACAGAGAACCACAACAACAGAGACCACAACACAGACTTAGTGGAGAGACCACAACAACAGAGAGACCACAACACAAAGACTTAGTGAAGACAACAAACAACAGAGACCACAACACAGACTTAGTGGAGACAACAAACAGAGACCACAACACACTTAATGGAGACAACAACAACAGAGACCACAACAGACTTAGTGGAGACAATAACAACAACAGAGACCACAACACAGACTTAGTGGAGACAATAACAACAACAACAGAGACCACAACACAGACTTAGTGGAGACAACAACAACAGACAGACTTAGTGGAGACAACAACAACAGAGACCACAACAACAGACTTAGTGAGAGACAACAACAGAGACCACAACACAGACTTAATGGAGACACAACAACAACAGAGACCACAACACAGACTTAGTGGAGACCACAACACAGACTTAGTGGAGAGACCACAAACCACAGACTTAGTGAAGAGACCACAACAACAGACTTAGTGGAGACAACAACAAGACAAACAGACTTAGAGAGACCACAACAGAGACTTAGTGGAGAGACCACAACAACAGAGACCACAACAACAGAGACCACAACACAGACTTAGTGGAGAGACCACAACACAGACTTAGTGAAGAGACCACAACAACAGACTTAGTGGAGAGACAACAACAGAGACCACAACACAGACTTAGTGAAGACAATAACAACTTAGAGACCACAACAACAGACTTAGTGGAGAGACAACAACAGAGACCACAACACAGACTTAGTGGAGAGACACAACAACAGAGACCACAACAACAGACTTAATGAAGACAATAACAACAGAGACCACAACACAGACTTAGTGGAGACAACAACAACAACAGAGACCACAACACAGACTTAGTGGAGACAATAACAACAACAGAGACCACAACACAGACTTAGTGGAGACAATAACAACAACAGAGACCACAACACAGACTTAGTGGAGACAATAACAACAACAGAGACCACAACACAGACTTAGTGGAGACAACAACAACAACAGAGACCACAACACAGACTTAGTGGAGACAACAACAACAACAGAGACCACAACACAGACTTAGTGGAGACAATAACAACAACAGAGACCACAACACAGACTTAGTGGAGAGACCACAACAACAGAGACCACAACACAGACTTAGTGAAGAGACCACAACACAGACTTAGTGGAGAGACCACAACAACAGAGACCACAACAACAGAGACCACAACACAGACTTAGTGAAGAGACCACAACAACAGAGACCACAACAACAGAGACCACAACACAGACTTAGTGGAGAGACCACAACAACAGAGACCACAACAACAGACCACAAGACACAGACTTAGTGGAGAGACCACAACAACAGAGACCACAACACAGACTTAGTGAGACAACAACAACAACAGAGACCACAACACAGACTTAGTGAAGACAACAACAACAGAGACCACAACAGACTTAATGAGAGACCACAACAACAGAGACCACAGAGACCACAACACAGACTTAGTGAAGACAACAACAACAGAGACCACAACACAGACTTAATGGAGACAACAACAACAGAGACCACAACACAGACTTAGTGGAGACAATAACAACAGAGACCACAACACAGACTTAGTGGAGACAACAACAACAGAGACCACAACACAGACTTAATGAAGACAATAACAACAACAGAGACCACAACACAGACTTAGTGGAGACAACAACAACAGAGACCACAACACAGACTTAACAACAGACCACAACAGACTTAATGGAGACAACAACAACAACAGAGACCACAACACAGACTTAGTGAAGACAACAACAACAACAGAGACCACAACACAGACTTAGTGGAGACAATAACAACAGAGACCACAACACAGACTTAGTGGAGAGACCACAACAACAGACTTAGTGGAGAGACCACAACAACAGAGACCACAACACAGACTTAGTGGAGAGACCACAACAACAACAGAGACCACAACACAGACTTAGTGAAGACAACAACAACAGAGACCACAACACAGACTTAGTGGAGACAACAGCAACAGAGACCACAACAAGACTTAGAGACAACAACAACAGAGACCACAACACAGACTTAGTGGAGACAACAACAACAACACAACACAGACTTAGTGGAGAGACCACAACAACAACAGAGACCACAACACAGACTTAGTGAAGACAACAACAACAGAGACCACAACACAGACTTAGTGGAGACAACAGCAACAGAGACCACAACACAGACTTAGTG
Organism: Oncorhynchus nerka; assembly: GCF_034236695.1. Lineage (NCBI taxonomy): Eukaryota > Metazoa > Chordata > Actinopteri > Salmoniformes > Salmonidae > Oncorhynchus > Oncorhynchus nerka. The sequence goes on along the minus strand of NW_027037821.1, from coordinate 16,049 downwards.
GAGACAACAACAACAGACAGAGACCACAACAACAGACCACAACACAGACTTAATGGAGACAACAACAACAGAGACCACAACACAGACTTAGTGGAGACAATAACAACAGAGACCACAACACAGACTTAGTGGAGACAATAACAACAACAACAGAGACCACAACACAGACTTAATGGAGACAACATAACAACAGAGACCACAACACAGACTTAGTGGAGAGACACAACAACAGACTTAATGGAGACAACAACAACAGAGACCACAACACAGACTTAGTGAAGACAACAACAGACTTAGTGGAGAGACCACAACACAGACTTAGTGGAGAGACCACAACAACAGAGACCACAACAGAGACTTAGTGGAGACCACAACAACAGACCTGACAACAGAGACCACAACACAGACTTAGTGGAGAGACAACAACAACTTAGTGAAGAGACCACAACAACAGACTTAGTGGAGACCACAGAGACCACACAGACTTAGTGGAAGACAACAACAACAGACTTAGTGGAGAGACCACAACAACAGACTTAATGGAGACAATAACAACAGAACAGAGACCACAACACAGACTTAGTGGAGAGACCACAACAACAGACTTAGTGGAGACAATAACAACAGAGACCACAAAACAGACTTAATGGAGACAATAACAACAGAGACCACAACACAGACTTAGTGAAGACAACAACAACAGAGACCACAACACAGACTTAGTGGAGACAATAACAACAGAGACCACAACACAGACTTAGTGGAGACAATAACAACAACAGAGACCACAACACAGACTTAGTGGAGAGACCACAACACAGACTTAGTGAAGACAACAACAACAGAGACCACAACAGACTTAGTGGAGACACCACAGAGACCACAACAGACTTAATGGAGACAACAACAACAACAGAGACCACAACACAGACTTAGTGGAGAGACCACAACACAGACTTAGTGGAGACAATAACAACAACAGAGACCACAACACAGACTTAGTGGAGACAACAACAACAGAGACCACAACACAGACTTAGTGGAGACAATAACAACAACAGAGACCACAACACAGACTTAGTGGAGAGACCACAACAACAGACTTAGTGAGAGACCAACAGAGACCACAACACAGACTTAGTGAAGAGACCACAACAACAGACTTAGTGGAAGACCACAACAACAGAGACCACAACACAGACTTAACAGAGACCACAACAACAACAACAGAGACCACAACACAGACTTAGTGGAGACAAACAACAACAGAGACCACAACAGAGACTTAGAGACCACAACACAGACAACAGAGACAACAACAACAGACTTAGTGGAGACAACAACAACAACAGAGACCACAACACAGACTTAGTGAAGAGACCACAACAACAGACTTAAGACAACAACAGAGACCACAACACAGACTTAGTGGAGACCACAACAACAGACTTAGGAGACCACAACAACAACAGACCACAACAGACTTAGTGGAGAGACCACAACAACAACAGAGACCACAACACAGACTTAGTGAAGACAACAACAACAGAGACCACAACACAGACTTAGTGGAGACAAACAGCAACAGAGACACAACAGACTTAGTGGAAGACAACAACAACAGAGACCACAACACAGACTTAGTGGAGACACACAACAACAACAGAGACCACAACACAGACTTAGTGGAGACAATAACAACAACAGAGACCACAACACAGACTTAGTGAAGAGACAACAACAACAACAGAGACCACAACACAGACTTAGTGAGAGACAACAACAACAGAGACCACAACACAGACTTAACAGAGACCACAACACAGACTTAGTGAGAGACAACAACAACAGAGACCACAACAACAGAGACAACAACAGAGACCACAACACAGACTTAGTGGAGAGACAACAACAACAGACTTAGTGGAGAGACCACAACAACAGACTTAGTGGAGAGACCACAACAACAACAGAGACCACAACAGAGACTTAGTGGAGACCAAACAACAACAACAGAGACCACAACACAGACTTAGTGGAGAGACCACAACACAGACTTAGTGGAGAGACCACAACAACAGACTTAGTGGAGAGACAACAACAGAGACCACAACAGAGACTTAGTGGAGACAAACAACAACAGAGACCACAACACAGACTTAGTGGAGACAATAACAACAGAGACCACAACACAGACTTAGTGGAGAGACCACAACAACAGACTTAGTGGAGACAATAACAACAGAGACCACAACAACAGACTTAATGAAGACAATAACAACAGAGACCACAACACAGACTTAGTGGAGACAATAACAACAGAGACCACAACACAGACTTAGTGGAGACAATAACAACAGAGACCACAACACAGACTTAGTGGAGACAATAACAACAACAGAGACCACAACACAGACTTAGTGAAGAGACCACAACAACAGAGACCACAACACAGACTTAGTGAAGACAATAACAACAACAGAGACCACAACACAGACTTAGTGGAGACAACAACAACAACAGAGACCACAACACAGACTTAGTGGAGACAATAACAACAACAACAGAGACCACATCACAGACTTAGTGGAGACAATAACAACAACAACAGAGACCACAACACAGACTTAATGGAGACAATAACAACAACAACAGAGACCACAACACAGACTTAGTGGAGACAACAACAACAACAGAGACCACAACACAGACTTAGTGGAGACAATAACAACAACAGAGACCACAACACAGACTTAGTGGAGAGACCACAACAACAGACTTAGTGGAGAGACGACAACAACAGAGACCACAACACAGACTTAGTGAAGAGACCACAACACAGACTTAGTGGAGAGACCACAACAACAGAGACCACAACACAGACTTAGTGAAGAGACCACAACAACAGAGACCACAACAACAGAGACCACAACACAGACTTAGTGGAGAGACCACAACAACAGAGACCACAACACAGACTTAGTGGAGACAACAGCAACAGAGACCACAACACAGACTTAGTGAAGACAACAACAACAGAGACCACAACACAGACTTAATGGAGACAACAACAACAACAGAGACCACAACACAGACTTAGTGGAGACAACAACAACAGAGACCACAACACAGACTTAGTGGAGACAATAACAACAGAGACCACAACACAGACTTAGTGGAGAGACCACAACAACAGACTTAGTGGAGAGACCACAACAACAGAGACCACAACACAGACTTAGTGGAGTGAAGAGACCACAACACAGACTTAGTGAAGACAACAACAACAGAGACCACAACACAGACTTAGTGGAGACAACAGCAACAGAGACCACAACACAGACTTAGTGGAGACAACAACAACAGAGACCACAACAGACTTAATGGAGACAATAACAACAACAGAGACCACAACACAGACTTAGTGGAGACAATAACAACAACAGAGACCACAACACAGACTTAATGAAGAGACCACAACAACAACAGAGACCACAACACAGACTTAGTGAAGACAACAACAACAGAGACCACAACACAGACTTAGTGGAGACAACAACAACAGAGACCACAACACAGACTTAGTGAAGACAACAACAACAGAGACCACAACACAGACTTAGTGGAGACAACAACAACAGAGACCACAACACAGACTTAGTGGAGACAATAACAACAGAGACCACAACACAGACTTAGTGAAGACAACAACAACAGACTTAGTGGAGAGACCACAACAACAGAGACCACAACAACAGACTTAGTGGAGAGACCACAACAACAACAGAGACCACAACAGAGACTTAGTGGAGAGACCACAACAACAGAGACCACAACAACAGAGACCACAACACAGACTTAGTGGAGAGACCACAACACAGACTTAGTGAAGAGACCACAACAACAGACTTAGAGACACAACAACAGACTTAGACCACAACAACAGACTTAGTGGAGAGACAACAACAGAGACCACAACACAGACTTAGTGGAGAGATCACAACAACAGACTTAGTGGAGAGACCACAACAACAGACTTAGTGGAGACAATAACAACAGAGACCACAACACAGACTTAGTGGAGAGACCACAACAACAGACTTAGTGGAGACAATAACAACAGAGACCACAACAACAGACTTAATGAAGACAATAACAACAGAGACCACAACACAGACTTAGTGGAGACAATAACAACAGAGACCACAACACAGACTTAGTGGAGACAATAACAACAGACCACAACACAGACTTAGTGGAGACAATAACAACAACAAGACCACAACACAGACTTAGTGGAGACAACAACAACAGAGACCACAACACAGACTTAGTGGAGACAATAACAACAACAGAGACCACAACACAGACTTAGTGGAGACAATAACAACAACAGAGACCACAACACAGACTTAGTGGAGAGACCACAACAACAGAGACCAGACTTAGTGAAGAGACAATAACAGAGACCACAACAAGACACAACACAGACTTAGTGGAGACCACAACAGACTTAGTGGAGACAACAACAGACACAACAGACTTAGACCACAACACCACAACAGACTTAATGGAGACAATAACAACAACAGAGACCACAACACAGACTTAGTGGAGACAACAACAACAACAGAGACCACAACACAGACTTAGTGGAGACAATAACAACAGAGACCACAACACAGACTTAGTGGAGAGACCACAACAACAGACTTAGTGGAGAGACCACAACAACAGAGACCACAACACAGACTTAGTGGAGAGACCACAACAACAACAGAGACCACAACACAGACTTAGTGAAGACAACAACAACAGAGACCACAACAACAGAGACCACAACACAGACTTAGTGGAGACAACAGCAACAGAGACCACAACACAGACTTAGTGGAGACAACAACAACAGAGACCACAACAGACTTAATGGAGACAATAACAACAACAGAGACCACAACACAGACTTAGTGGAGACAATAACAACAACAGAGACCACAACACAGACTTAATGGAGACACAACAACAACAGAGACCACAACACAGACTTAGTGAGAGACAACAACAACAGAGACCACAACACAGACTTAGTGGAACAACAGCAACAGACCACAACAGACTTAATGAAGACACAACAACAGACTTTAATGAAGAGACCACAACAACAACAGAGACCACAACAACAGAGACCACAACACAGACTTAGTGAAGACAACAACAACAGAGACCACAACACAGACTTAGTGGAGACAATAACAACAGAGACCACAACACAGACTTAGTGAAGACAACAACAACAGACTTAGTGGAGAGACCACAACAACAGAGACCACAACAACAGACTTAGTGGAGAGACCACAACAACAACAGAGACCACAACAGAGACTTAGTGGAGAGACCACAACAACAGAGACCACAACAACAGAGACCACAACACAGACTTAGTGGAGAGACCACAACACAGACTTAGTGAAGAGACCACAACAACAGACTTAGTGGAGAGATCACAACAACAGACTTAGTGGAGAGACCACAACAACAGACTTAGTGGAGACAATAACAACAGAGACCACAACACAGACTTAGTGGAGAGATCACAACAACAGACTTAGTGGAGAGACCACAACAACAGACTTAGTGGAGACAATAACAACAGAGACCACAACACAGACTTAGTGGAGAGACCACAACAACAGACTTAGTGGAGACAATAACAACAGAGACCACAACAACAGACTTAATGAAGACAATAACAACAGAGACCACAACACAGACTTAGTGGAGACAATAACAACAGAGACCACAACACAGACTTAGTGGAGACAATAACAACAGAGACCACAACACAGACTTAGTGGAGACAATAACAACAACAGAGACCACAACACAGACTTAGTGAAGAGACCACAACAACAGAGACCACAACACAGACTTAGTGGAGACAATAACAACAACAGAGACCACAACACAGACTTAGTGAAGAGACCACAACACAGACTTAGTGGAGACAATAACAACAACAGAGACCACAACACAGACTTAGTGAAGAGACCACAACACAGACTTAGTGGAGAGACCACAACAACAGAGACCACAACACAGACTTAGTGAAGAGACCACAACAACAGAGACCACAACAACAGAGACCACAACACAGACTTAGTGGAGAGACCACAACAACAGAGACCACAACACAGACTTAGTGGAGACAACAGCAACAGAGACCACAACACAGACTTAGTGAAGACAACAACAACAGAGACCACAACAGACTTAATGGAGACAACAACAACAACAGAGACCACAACACAGACTTAGTGAAGACAACAACAACAACAGAGACCACAACACAGACTTAGTGGAGACAATAACAACAGAGACCACAACACAGACTTAGTGGAGAGACCAACAACAGACTTAGTGGAGAGACAGAGACCACAACACAGACTTAGTGGAGACCACACAACAACAGAGACCACAACACAGACTTAGTGAAGACAACAACAACAGAGACCACAACAACAGAGACCACAACACAGACTTAGTGGAGACAACAGCAACAGAGACCACAACACAGACTTAGTGGAGACAACAACAACAGAGACCACAACAGACTTAATGGAGACAACAGAGACCACAACACAGACTTAGTGGAGACAATAACAACAACAGAGACCACAACACAGACTTAGTGAAGAGACCACAACAACAACAGAGACCACAACACAGACTTAGTGAAGACAACAACAACAGAGACCACAACACAGACTTAGTGGAGACAACAACAACAGAGACCACAACACAGACTTAGTGAAGACAACAACAACAGACTTAGTGGAGAGACCACAACAACAGAGACCACAACAACAGACTTAGTGGAGAGACCACAACAACAACAGAGACCACAACAGAGACTTAGTGGAGAGACCACAACAACAACAGAGACCACAACACAGACTTAGTGGAGAGACCACAACACAGACTTAGTGAAGAGACCACAACAACAGACTTAGTGGAGAGACAACAACAGAGACCACAACACAGACTTAGTGGAGAGACCACAACAACAGACTTAGTGGAGAGATCACAACAACAGACTTAGTGGAGAGACCACAACAACAGACTTAGTGGAGACAATAACAACAGAGACCACAACACAGACTTAGTGGAGAGACCACAACAACAGACTTAGTGGAGACAATAACAACAGAGACCACAACAACAGACTTAATGAAGACAATAACAACAACAGAGACCACAACACAGACTTAGTGGAGACAATAACAACAGAGACCACAACACAGACTTAGTGGAGACAATAACAACAACAGAGACCACAACACAGACTTAGTGAAGAGACCACAACAACAGAGACCACAACACAGACTTAGTGAAGACAATAACAACAACAGAGACCACAACACAGACTTAGTGGAGACAACAACAACAACAGAGACCACAACACAGACTTAATGGAGACAATAACAACAACAACAGAGACCACAACACAGACTTAGTGGAGACAATAACAACAACAGAGACCACAACACAGACTTAATGGAGACAATAACAACAACAACAGAGACCACAACACAGACTTAGTGGAGACAACAACAACAACAGAGACCACAACACAGACTTAGTGGAGACAATAACAACAACAGAGACCACAACACAGACTTAGTGGAGAGACCACAACAACAGACTTAGTGGAGAGACCACAACAACAGAGACCACAACACAGACTTAGTGAAGAGACCACAACACAGACTTAGTGGAGAGACCACAACAACAGAGACCACAACACAGACTTAGTGAAGAGACCACAACAACAGAGACCACAACAGAGACCACAACACAGACTTAGTGGAGACAACAACAACAGAGACCACAACACAGACTTAGTGGAGACAACAGCAACAGAGACCACAACACAGACTTAGTGAAGACAACAACAACAGAGACCACAACACAGACTTAGTGGAGACAACAACAACAACAGAGACCACAACACAGACTTAGTGAAGACAACAACAACAGAGACCACAACACAGACTTAGTGGAGACAATAACAACAGACTTAGTGGAGAGACCACAACAACAGAGACCACAACACAGACTTAGTGGAGAGACCACAACAACAGAGACCACAACAACAGAGACCACAACACAGACTTAGTGAAGAGACCACAACAACAGACTTAGTGGAGAGACAACAACAGAGACCACAACACAGACTTAGTGGAGAGACCACAACAACAGACTTAGTGGAGAGACCACAACAACAGACTTAGTGGAGACAATAACAACAGAGACCACAACAGACTTAGTGGAGAGACCACAACAACAGACTTAGTGGAGACAATAACAACAGAGACCACAACAACAGACTTAGTGGAGAGACCACAACACAGACTTAGTGGAGAGACCACAACACAGACTTAGTGAAGAGACCACAACAACAGACTTAGTGGAGAGACAACAACAGAGACCACAACACAGACTTAGTGGAGAGATCACAACAACAGACTTAGTGGAGAGACCACAACAACAGACTTAGTGGAGACAATAACAACAGAGACCACAACACAGACTTAGTGGAGAGACCACAACAACAGACTTAGTGGAGACAATAACAACAGAGACCACAACAACAGACTTAGTGGAGAGACCACAACAACAGACTTAATGAAGACAATAACAACAGAGACCACAACACAGACTTAGTGGAGACAATAACAACAGAGACCACAACACAGACTTAGTGGAGACAATAACAACAGAGACCACAACACAGACTTAGTGGAGACAATAACAACAACAGAGACCACAACAACAGACTTAGTGGAGACAATAACAACAGAGACCACAACACAGACTTAGTGGAGACAATAACAACAGAGACCACAACACAGACTTAGTGGAGACAATAACAACAGAGACCACAACACAGACTTAGTGGAGACAATAACAACAACAGAGACCACAACACAGACTTAATGGAGACAACAACAACAACAGAGACCACAACACAGACTTAGTGGAGACAATAACAACAGAGACCACAACAACAACAGAGACCACAACACAGACTTAGTGGAGACAATAACAACAACAGAGACCACAACACAGACTTAGTGAAGACAACAACAACAGAGACCACAACACAGACTTAGTGAAGACAACAACAACAGAGACCACAACACAGACTTAGTGGAGACAACAACAACAACAGAGACCACAACACAGACTTAGTGGAGACAATAACAACAACAGAGACCACAACACAGACTTAGTGGAGACAATAACAACAACAGAGACCACAACACAGACTTAGTGGAGACAATAACAACAACAGAGACCACAACACAGACTTAGTGGAGACAACAACAACAACAGAGACCACAACACAGACTTAGTGGAGACAACAACAACAACAGAGACCACAACACAGACTTAGTGGAGACAATAACAACAACAGAGACCACAACACAGACTTAGTGGAGAGACCACAACACAGACTTAGTGGAGAGACCACAACACAGACTTAGTGAAGAGACCACAACACAGACTTAGTGGAGAGACCACAACAACAGAGACCACAACACAGACTTAGTGAAGAGACCACAACAACAGAGACCACAACAACAGAGACCACAACACAGACTTAGTGAAGAGACCACAACAACAGAGACCACAACAACAGAGACCACAACACAGACTTAGTGGAGACAACAACAACAACAGAGACCACAACACAGACTTAATGAAGAGACCACAACAACAACAGAGACCACAACAACAGAGACCACAACACAGACTTAATGAAGACAATAACAACAGAGACCACAACACAGACTTAATGAAGAGACCACAACAGAGACCACAACACAGACTTAGTGGAGACAATAACAACAGAGACCACAACACAGACTTAATGGAGACAACAACAACAGAGACCACAACACAGACTTAATGAAGACAATAACAACAACAGAGACCACAACACAGACTTAGTGGAGACAACAACAACAACAGAGACCACAACACAGACTTAGTGAAGACAACAACAACAGAGACCACAACAGACTTAATGGAGACAACAACAACAACAGAGACCACAACACAGACTTAGTGAAGACAACAACAACAACAGAGACCACAACACAGACTTAGTGGAGACAATAACAACAGAGACCACAACACAGACTTAGTGGAGAGACCACAACAACAGACTTAGTGGAGAGACCACAACAACAGAGACCACAACACAGACTTAGTGGAGAGACCACAACAACAGAGACCACAACAACAGACTTAGTGGAGAGACCACAACAACAACAGAGACCACAACAGAGACTTAGTGGAGAGACCACAACACAGACTTAGTGGAGAGACCACAACAACAGAGACCACAACAACAGACTTAGTGGAGAGACCACAACAACAACAGAGACCACAACACAGACTTAGCGGAGAGACCACAACACAGACTTAGTGAAGAGACCACAACAACAGACTTAGTGAAGAGACCACAACAGAGACCACAACAACAGACTTAGTGGAGACAATAACAACAGAGACCACAACACAGACTTAATGAAGACAATAACAACAACAGAGACCACAACACAGACTTAGTGGAGACAATAACAACAAAGACCACAACACAGACTTAGTGGAGACAATAACAACAACAGAGACCACAACACAGACTTAGTGGAGACAACAACAACAACAGAGACCACAACACAGACTTAGTAGAGACAATAACAACAACAACAGAGACCACAACACAGACTTAATGGAGACAATAACAACAGAGACCACAACACAGACTTAGTGGAGACAACAACAACAACAGAGACCACAACACAGACTTAGTGGAGACAATAACAACAACAGAGACCACAACACAGACTTAGTGGAGAGACCACAACAACAGACTTAGTGGAGAGACCACAACAACAGAGACCACAACACAGACTTAGTGAAGAGACCACAACACAGACTTAGTGGAGAGACCACAACAACAGAGACCACAACACAGACTTAGTGAAGAGACCACAACAACAGAGACCACAACAACAGAGACCACAACACAGACTTAGTGGAGAGACCACAACAACAGAGACCACAACACAGACTTAGTGGAGACAACAACAACAACAGAGACCACAACACAGACTTAGTGGAGACAACAACAACAACAGAGACCACAACAACAGACTTAGTGGAGAGACCACAACACAGACTTAATGGAGACAACAACAACAACAGAGACCACAACACAGACTTAATGAAGACAACAACAACAACAGAGACCACAACACAGACTTAGTGGAGACAACAACAACAACAGAGACCACAACACAGACTTAGTGGAGACAATAACAACAGAGACCACAACACAGACTTAGTGGAGAGACCACAACACAGACTTAGTGGAGACAATAACAACAACAGAGACCACAACACAGACTTAGTGAAGACAACAACAACAGAGACCACAACAGACTTAATGGAGACAACAACAACAACAGAGACCACAACACAGACTTAATGAAGAGACCACAACAACAACAGAGACCACAACACAGACTTAGTGGAGACAATAACAACAGAGACCACAACAACAGACTTAGTGGAGACAATAACAACAACAGAGACCACAACACAGACTTAATGAAGAGACCACAACAACAACAGAGACCACAACACAGACTTAGTGAAGACAACAACAACAGAGACCACAACAGACTTAATGGAGACAACAACAACAACAGAGACCACAACACAGACTTAATGGAGACAATAACAACAACAGAGACCACAACACAGACTTAGTGAAGACAACAACAACAGAGACCACAACACAGACTTAGTGGAGACAACAACAACAACAGAGACCACAACACAGACTTAGTGGAGAGACCACAACAACAACAGAGACAACAACAACAGAGACCACAACAGACTTAATGGAGACAACAACAACAACAGAGACCACAACACAGACTTAGTGGAGACAATAACAACAACAGAGACCACAACACAGACTTAGTGAAGAAAACAACAACAGAGACCACAACACAGACTTAGTGGAGACAATAACAACAACAACAGAGACCACAACACAGACTTAGTGGAGACAATAACAACAACAACAGAGACCACAACACAGACTTAGTGGAGACCACAACACAGACTTAGTGGAGACAATAACAACAACAGAGACCACAACACAGACTTAGTGGAGACAATAACAACAACAGAGACCACAACAGACTTAATGGAGACAACAACAACAGAGACCACAACACAGACTTAGTGGAGACAATAACAACAGAGACCACAACACAGACTTAGTGGAGACAATAACAACAGAGACCACAACAACAGACTTAGTGGAGAGACCACAACACAGACTTAGTGGAGACAATAACAACAACAGAGACCACAACACAGACTTAGTGGAGACAATAACAACAACAGAGACCACAACACAGACTTAGTGGAGACAATAACAACAGAGACCACAACAACATAGACCACAACACAGACTTAGTGAAGAGACCACAACACAGACTTAGTGGAGAGACCACAACAACAGACTTAGTGGAGAGACCACAACACAGACTTAGTGAAGAGACCACAACAACAGACTTAGTGGAGAGACCACAACACAGACTTAGTGGAGAGACCACAACAACAGAGACCACAACAACAGACTTAGTGGAGAGACCACAACACAGACTTAGTGGAGAGACCACAACAACAGAGACCACAACACAGACTTAGTGAAGAGACCACAACACAGACTTAGTGAAGAGACCACAACACAGACTTAGTGGAGAGACCACAACAACAGACTTAGTGGAGAGACCACAACAACAGACTTAGTGGAGACAATAACAACAGAGACCACAACAACAGACTTAGTGGAGAGACCACAACACAGACTTAGTGGAGAGACCACAACACAGACTTAGTGGAGAGACCACAACACAGACTTAGTGGAGAGACCACAACACAGACTTAGTGGAGAGACCACAACAACAGAGACCACAACACAGACTTAGTGGAGACAATAACAACAGAGACCACAACAACAGACTTAGTGGAGAGACCACAACACAGACTTAGTGGAGACAATAACAACAGAGACCACAACACAGACTTAGTGGAGAGACCACAACACAGACTTAGTGGAGACAATAACAACAGACTTAGTGGAGAGACCACAACAACAGACTTAGTGGAGAGACCACAACACAGACTTAGTGGAGACAATAACAACAGACTTAGTGGAGAGACCACAACAACAGACTTAGTGGAGAGACCACAACACAGACTTAGTGAAGAGACCACAACACAGACTTAGTGGAGAGACCACAACACAGACTTAGTGGAGAGACCACAACACAGACTTAGTGGAGAGACCACAACACAGACTTAGTGGAGAGACCACAACACAGACTTAGTGGAGACAATAACAACAGACTTAGTGGAGAGACCACAACAACAGACTTAGTGAAGACAATAACAACAGACTTAGTGGAGAGACCACAACAACAACAGAGACCACAACACAGACTTAGTGAAGACAATAACAACAGAGACCACAACACAGACTTAGTGGAGACAATAACAACAGAGACCACAACACAGACTTAGTGGAGAGACCACAACAACAGACTTAGTGGAGAGACCACAACAACAACAGAGACCACAACAGAGACTTAGTGGAGACAACAACAACAGAGACCACAACACAGACTTAGTGAAGACAACAACAACAGAGACCACAACACAGACTTAGTGGAGACAATAACAACAGAGACCACAACACAGACTTAGTGGAGAGACCACAACAACAGACTTAGTGGAGAGACCACAACAACAGACTTAGTGGAGACAATAACAACAGAGACCACAACAGACTTAATGGAGACAACAACAACAACAGAGACCACAACACAGACTTAGTGGAGAGACCACAACAGAGACCACAACAACAGACTTAGTGGAGAGACCACAACAGAGACCACAACAACAGAGACCACAACACAGACTTAATGGAGAGACCACAACACAGACTTAGTGGAGAGACCACAACACAGACTTAGTGAAGAGACCACAACACAGACTTAGTGAAGAGACCACAACAACAACAGAGACCACAACACAGACTTAATGAAGAGACCACAACAACAGAGACCACAACACAGACTTAGTGAAGAGACCACAACACAGACTTAGTGGAGACAATAACAACAACAGAGACCACAACACAGACTTAGTGGAGACAATAACAACAACAGAGACAAAACATGTCTCCTTCCCCTCTGAAAGACACACAGGTTGGACACACACAGATAATCAGACACACACACAAACAGTTAAGAGGAATAAATGCTTTGCTCAAGGGCACACACACACAGGAGAATGCACTCAGTATGACACTTAAGACAACCCTCTTGGTTGCTGTCAACTCACACACACAGCTCACACACACACACACACACAGCTCACACACACAGCTCACACACACACACACACAGCTCACACACACACACAGCTCACACACACACAGCTCACACAGCTCACACACAGCTCACACACACCGCTCACACACACACAGCTCACACACACACAGCTCACACACACACAGCTCACACAGCTCACACACAGCTCACACACACCGCACACACACACACAGCTCACACACACACAGCTCACACACACACAGCCTCCACACACACAGCTCACACACACAGCCACACAGCACACACACAGCTCACACACACACACAGCTCACACACACACAGCTCACACACACACACAGCCCACACACACACACAGCTCACACAGCTCACACACAGCCTTCACACAGCTCACACACAGCTCACACACAGCCTTCACACACAGCTCACACACACATCCCTACCTGGTGGGAAGAGAGGAGCCGGGGCTGAGGGATGGAGGGTCGTGTCCCTGTGGTTACAATAGTGGGAACAGAGCTGGCGATGGAGCTAGGAGGGGCATCCATCCCCGCTGATGCCTGGGTGAGGGGGACCTGGGGGGCACAGATTTCGAGCCAGGCAACCAGGAATGGTTCCCTGACCAAGATGGCGCCATTGAACGCAACATTCTGCAGAACGTGAGGCAAGTCTGACATCGACAAACACTCTACGTGAATTATAGTCCCTGTGGAGATCTTCATAAGGTAAGGCGAACACCCCATTGGCTGGTGGCTCGAAAGCATATCACCCTACAGAGGAAGCCGGGTTCCGTTTGGAATGACAACACATGCGTCTCTGAGCCACGTGACTCGTCAAGACAAAACTGATTCAGCTGAATTCTACCATGCAGGCTGGGCGGCAAGCCACCTGGCAGGGGCAGCGGGCGGAGGTCGACTGGGAGGCGGGGCCACTCGGGAGGGGAGGTCCTGGTGGGAGGCGAGGCCGGTGAGGGGCTGGCCACCCCTGCGGATAGGGGAGGGCTTGGAACATGTTAGGTAGATTAACGCCTCCACTCACCACTGACTCGATACTCAAGTGGTTCTGGACGAGGCAAATGTCCCCGCCGCATACAGGCGTTCCTCTCTGATGAATGACAAACACAATACGGCATAGCAACAGCCAGGAGTGACAGAATACAGTAACACAGCTAGAGTGACAGTTAGATGACAGGTAGCCTTCTCTGGGGACAAAACACAATACGGTATAGTAACACAAAGTAGAGGACAGAATATAGTAACACAGCTAGAGGACAGAATATATGACACAGCTAGAGGGCGACAGTTAGATACAGAAGGCCTTTCAGGGAAGACTTATAAACACGAATACGGTTTAGCAACACAGCTAGAGGACGGAAGTATAGATACAGGAAGGCCTTCTCAGGAGGACAGACAACACAACACGGTTTAGTAAATACAGCTAGAGGACAGTATAAGTAGTAACACAGCTAGAGGACTGGTGTAGATACAGAACGGCCTTTCTCTGGAAGACAACACACCACACGGTTTAGTAAACACAGCTAGAGGACAG
>NW_027037820.1:0-22767 GCF_034236695.1 Oncorhynchus nerka | reverse complement strand
TATGAAGAAGCTACACAAAAGGAAGGCGAGAAGAAAAGAGGTAGCGAGAGAAGAGAAGGTAGTGGCAAGAGAAGGAATGAGTACAGGAACAGGGCAAGAGATAGTACGGGGCAAGAGATAGAAATCAAGTGAAAAGAGAAGAGATAGTAGAAGAAGAAAGAAGAATAGAAGAGAAGAAAGGAAGAGAAAGAAAAGAATAGTACGAGGAGCAAGAGAAAGGAAGAAAAGAATAGTAACTGAAAAGAATGAAGATGAGAATATGGAAATGATAGAATGAAAATGATGGTAGCTGAAGCCAATGAATGTAGAATGCCAAATGATAGATATGAAATATTAGATAGATATGAAATGAATGTAGATAGATAGATATGATGAGATGTAGAATGCAAATGATAGATGTAGATGGTAATGTGATAGATAGCAAATAGTAGATATGGTTGATAGATATGGAAATGGTAGATATAACTGATAGATATGGAAATGGTAGATAGCAAATGGTAGATATGGAAATGGTAGATATGAATTTATAGATATGGAAATGGTAGATATGGAAATGAGATATGAAATTGATAGATATGAAATGATAGATGTGGAAATAGTAGATATGGAAATGGTAGATGGCAAATGGTAGATATGAAATGATAGATATGGAAATGATAGATATAAGTGATAGATATGGAAATGGTAGATATGTAGTTGATAGATATGGAAATGGTAGATATGGAAATGATAGATATGGAAAATGATAGATAGCAAATGATAGATGGCAAGATATGGTGATAGATATGAAATAATGAAACTATAAATGATAGATGGCAAATGATAGATGATAGATGTAGCTGATAGATATGGAAATGATAGATACTGAAGATGTAATATAGATGTTAGATATGGAAATATAAGTATGCAAATGCCAAGTGATAGATATGCAAATAGTAGATATGAAATAATGAAATATGAAATGATAGATGGCAATGTAATTATAGATATGCCAAATGATAGATATGGAAATAGTAGATATAGAAATATAGGAAATATAAATGCCAAATAATAGATATGAATTATAGATATAGAATGTAAGCAGTAGATATGAATTGATAGATATGGAAATAATAGATGCTAAGTAGTAGATATGAAATAGATGATAGATGGAAATGGTAGATATAAGTAGTAGATAGAGGTGATGTGTAAATGGTAGATATGCAAATGATGGAAATGTGGTGGTAGATATGGTATTAGATACAAGAATGCAAATGATAAGTAGAATATAGGCCATTAGATATGGAAATAGCAAGATATGCCAAATGATAGATGAATGTAGTGCCAAGATATAGAATGCAAATGAGTATTATACTTAGCTTACGATATGGAAATGGTAGATATGGGTAGTAGATATGTAATTTATTAGATGATAGATATGCCAAATGGTAGATATGGTGATGATAAGTAGAATGGAAATAATGTATAGATAAGGTTAAAATGATAGATATGGAAATGATAGATGCAAATGGTAGATAGCAAGATATGGTATTAGATGTAAGCGATAGATATAGATATGAAATGGTAGATACTTAATTGATAGATGAAATAAAGAATGCCAGGAATGTAATTGTGGAAATATGAAATAGATATGAAATATATACGTAGAATATAAGTGATAGATGAGAATAGGAATGATTAAAGATGAGAGATGTAAATATAGAATGCCAAAATAATAGATACTGAAATGATAGATATAAAGATATACAGTAGATATGGTGATAGATATGGAAATAATAGATATGGAAATGGTAGATGAAATGGTAGATAGGAAATGGCAGATATAATGCCATAGATGTAAGTGATAGATATGAAATGATAGATATGGGTAGCATTAGATATGCCAAATAGTAGATACTTAAGTGATAGATATAGAAAATAATGAAGCAAGATATGAAATGATAGATATGAAATAGCAAGATAGAATGATAGATAGTAGATATGCCAAATGATAGATATGGCAATGATATGTAATAGTAGATAGCAAATGAGTAGGCACCTTAATGAATATAGAATATGAAAATAGGTATAAATATAATTGATAGATAAATGCATAGATGGCAGATATGCCAAATTAGATAGATACTGAAATTGATAGATATGTAAACCCATAGATGGCAAGCAGTAGATAGCAAATATTAAGTAGAATGCAGGCCAATAGATGAATTATTAGATGTAAATAGTAGATATGAAATGATAGATATGAAATGATAGATATGGAAATGATAAGTAGAATGTAGCTAATAGATAGCAAAATATAGGAATGCCAAATAATAGATATGAAATAATAGATATGAAATGGTAGATATAAATGATAGATATGGTAGTAGATATGAATTGATAGATGATAGATACTAACTGATAGATGAAATGAGTATATAGATAGTAGATATAATAGTAACTGTGGTGGTGATGTGTAAATAGTAGATGTAGATCGCAAATGCCAAATGATAGATGCCAATTATTAGATATAGAATGGCAAATAGTATTTGGATAGATATGCAAATGGTAGATATGGGTGTAGATAGCCCAAATGATAAGTAGAATATAGATATTAGGTATAGAAATATAGAATGCCAAATATAGATGATAGATATGGAAATAATAGATATGAAATAGTAGATATAGAATGCAAATAGTAGATATGAAATGATAGATATGGAAATGGTAGATATGGAAATGGTAGATATGAAATAGTAGATATGGTAATAGATGATAGATGCCAAATAATAGATATGGAAATGATAGATATGGAAAATGATAGATATGAAATAGTAGATATAAATAGTAGATACTTAGGTAAGATGATAGATGCCAAATAATAGATATGCAAATGATAGATATGAAATGATAGATACTTAGCTGATAGATAGCAAATAAAGATGATAGATATGAAATGATAGATATGAAGATACCAAATGATAGATAGCAAATAGTAGTAGGTAAATAGATATAAATAGTAGATATGGAAATGGTAGAATATAAATAGTAGATATGCCAAATGTAGATATGGGTAGTAGATATGGTATTAGATGATAGATGCAAATAATAGATATGAAATGATAGATATGGAAATGATAGATATGCAAATGGTAGATATGAAATAATAATTTGTAGCAAATGATAGATATGGAAATGGTAGATATGGAAATGGTAGATATGGGTAGTAGATATGGAAATTGATAGATGATAGATGAAATAATAGATATGGAAATGATAGATATGGGTAATGATAGATATGGAAATAATAGATAGAAATATAGATGCAAATAGTAGATATAAAATGGTAGATATGAAATAGTAGATATGGAAATGGTAGATATGAAATAATAGATATGGAAATGATAGATATGAATATGATAGATGATAGATATGAAATAATAGATATGGAAATGGTAGATATGAAATGATAGATATGAAATGGTAGATATGAAATAGTAGATATGTAATAGTAGATATGGAAATGGTAGATGGAAATAATAGATAGAAATAGTAGATATGGAAATGGTAGATATGGAAATAGTAGATATGAAATGATAGATATAAATGATAGATATGGAAATGGTAGATATGAAATGATAGATGCCAAATGGTAGATGGCAAGATGAGATGTAAATAGTAGATATGAAATGGTAGAATATAAATGGTAGATATAGAAATGGTAGATATGGGTTAGTAGATATGGTTGATAGATGATAGATATGGAAATAATAGATATGGAAATGATAGATATGAAATGAATAGATAGCAAATGGTAGATATGGTAATTTATGGAAATGATAGATATGAAATGTAGATATGAAATAGTAGATATGGGTAGTAGATATGGTGTTAGATGATAGATATGAAATAATAGATATGGAAAATAGATATGTAAATGATAGATATAAATAATAGATATGGAAATGATAGATATGAAATAGTAGATCAAATAGTAGATATGAAATAGTAGATATGAAATGGTAGATGCCAAATAATAGATATGGAAATGATAGATGAATTGATAGATGATAGATGTGAAATAATAGATATGAAATGGTAGATATGAAATGATAGATATGGAAATGGTAGATATGCAAATGGTAGATGGCAAATGGTAGATATGCAAATGGTAGATATGAAATAATAGATATGAAATAGTAGATATGCAAATGGTAGATATGGAAATGGTAGATATGAAATGATAGATATGAAATGATAGATATGGAAATGGTAGATATGAAATGATAGATATGCCAAATAATAGATGAAATAATAGATATGCCAAATGGTAGATATGGAAATAGTAGATATGGAAATAGATGAAATGATAGATATGGAAATAATAGATATGAAATGATAGATATGGAAATGGTAGATATGGGTAGTAGATATGGTATTAGATGATAGATATGGAAATAATAGATATGAAATGATAGATATAAATAGTAGAGATATGGGTAATTTATATGGAAATGATAAGTAGAATGCAAATAATAGATATAGAAATATAGAGATATAGGTTGATAGATATGCCAAATAGTAGATATGAAATAATGAAATGTGGTTAGTAGATATGAATGATAGATATAGAATGCCAAATGATAAGTAGAATATAAATGATAGATATGGAAATATAAGATATGCCAAATGATATATGTGGGTGTAGATATGTAGAGATATGAAATAGTATATATAGCCCACTACGATATGGAAATGGTAGATATGGGTAGTAGATATAGGTGATAGATGATAGATATGGAAATGGTAGATGGAAATGATAGAGTAGGAATGCCAAATGATATATAAGGTATGCAAATGATAGATATGGAAATGATAGATAGGAAATGGTAGATATAGAATATAATTGATAGATGTAAACGATAGATATAGATATGCCAAATAGTAGATATGAATTGATAGATATGGAAATGAAAAAGATATGTAGAATGTAATAATGGAAATATGCAAATGGTAGATATGAGTATACGGGTAGAATATAGAATGATAGATGAGAATATAGGAATGTAGGTTATAGATATAAGATGTAGAAATAGCAAGATATGAAATAATAGATATGGTTTATAGATATAGAATATACAGTAGATATGGTGATAGATATGAAATAATAGATAGCAAATGGTAGATATAAATAGTGAATGAAAATAGCAGATGTAAGCCAATGAATGTAAATGATATGCCAAATGATAGATGGTTTGATAGATAGCAAATAGTAGATATGAAGTATAGATATGGAAATGATAAGTAGAATAAAAATGATAGATGAAATATGAATATGGTATTAGATAGCAGAATAAATGATAGATATAGCTAGATAGCAAATGGTAGATATGCAAATAGTAGAGCACCTTTATAGATATAGAGATGAAAATAGGTGGCAAATGATAGTAATTGATAGATATGAAATGATAGATATGCAAGATATGTAATTTGATAGATGCCAATGATAGATATGGTGATAGATGTAAAGCGGTAGATATGGAAATGATAAGTAGGAATATAGATTGATAGATATGAATGATTAGATATGAAATGGTAGATGCCAAATATAGATATAAATGATAGATGAAATGATAAGTAGAATGCCTAGCTGATAGATATAGGAAATATAAGATATGAAATAATAGATATGAAATAATAGATATGAAATGGTAGATATGGAAATGATAGATATGGGTGGTAGATATGGTGATAGATGATAGATGTAGCAGTAGATATAAATAGTATATATAGATGGTAGATATGAAGTAGTAGCTGTGGTGGTGATGTAAATAGTAGATGCCAAATCGCAAATGGAAATGATAGATATAATTGATAGATATAGAATATGAATGTATTTGCTGATAGATGCCAAATAGTAGATATGGGTAGTAGATGGCAAATGATTAGGAGTAGAATATAAATGATAGGTATAGGAAATATAGGAATGTAAATTATAGATATAGAATGGAAATAATAGATGTGGAAATAGTAGATGTAGAATATAAATAGTAGATATGGAAATGATAGATAAAATAGTAGATATGCAAATAGTAGATATGGAAATAGTAGATATAGGTATTAGATGATAGATAGCAAATAATAGATATGAAATGATAGATGGAAATGATAGATATGAAATAGTAGATATGAAATAGTAGATATGGTTGATAGATGATAGATATGAAATAATAGATATGGAAATGATAGATATGAAATGATAGATATAGCAATAGATGCAAATAAAGGGATGATAGATGCCAAATGAAGAATGCCAAATGATAGATATGCAAATAGTAGAGGTAAATGATAGATGTAAATAGTAGATGTAAATGGTAGAATATGGAAATAGGTAGATATGAAATAGTAGATATGGGTAGTAGATATAGTTGATAGATGATAGATATGAAATAATAGATATGAAATGATAGATATGGAAATGATAGATATGGAAATGGTAGATATGAAATAATAATTTATGCAAATGATAGATATGGAAATGGTAGATATAAATAGTAGATATGGGTAGTAGATATGAATTGATAGATGATAGATACAAATAATAGATATGAAATGATAGATATGAAATGATAGATATGGAAATAATAGATATGAAATGATAGATATGGAAATGGTAGATATGGAAATAGTAGATATGAAATGGTAGATATGGCAAATGGTAGATATAAATAATAGATATGGAAATGATAGATATGAATTGATAGATGATAGATATGAAATAATAGATATGGAAATAGTAGATATGGAAATGATAGATATGGAAATAGTAGATATGAAATGGTAGATATAGAAATGGTAGATATGGAAATGGTAGATACTGAAATAATAGATATGAAATGGTAGATGCAAATGGTAGATATGGAAATGGTAGATATGGAAATGATAGATAGGAAATGATAGATATGGAAATGGTAGATATGAAATGATAGATATGGAAATGGTGAATAGATAGATGTAAATAGTAATGTAAATGGTAGAAATGGAAATGGTAGATATGGAAATAGTAGATATGGGTGTAGATATGATATAGATGATAGATATGGAAATAATAGATATGGAAATGATAGATATGGAAATGATAGATATGAAATGGTAGATATGGAAATAATAATTTATGAAATGATAGATATGAAATAGTAGATATGAAATAGTAGATATGGGTAGTAGATATAATTGATAGATGATAGATGGAAATAATAGATATGGAAATGATAGATATGAAATGATAGATGCAAATAATAGATATGGAAATGATAGATATGCAAATAGTAGATATGGAAATGGTAGATATGGAAATGGTAGATATGGAAATGGTAGATATGAAATAATAGATATGGAAATGATAGATGTGAATTGATAGATGATAGATATGGAAATAATAGATATGGAAATAGTAGATATGAAATGATAGATATGGAAATGGTAGATATGAAATAGTAGATATGGAAATGGTAGATATGAAATGGTAGATATGAAATAATAGATATGAAATGGTAGATATGGAAATGGTAGATATGAAATGGTAGATATGCAAATGATAGATATGAAATGATAGATATGAAATGGTAGATATGGAAATGATAGATGAAATAATAGATATGAAATAATAGATAGCAAATAGTAGATATGGAAATGGTAGATATGAAATGATAGATATGCCAAATGATAGATATGCAAATGATAGATATGGAAATGATAGATGAATGCCAAATAGTAGATATGGGTAGTAGATGGTAATGATAGATGATAGATATGAAATAATAGATGATGCCAAATGATAGATATAAATAGTAGAGATATGGTAATTTATATGAAATGATAGAGTAATGAATATGAAATAATAGATATAGAAATATGAATATAGTGATAGATATGGAAATAGTAGATATGGAAATATAGATATAAATAGTAGAGATATGAAAATAATGATAAAATAATGAAGTAGAATGTAGGAAATGATAGATGTAGAAATATAGATGATATGAATTAGATATGAAATAGTAGATATGAAATGATAGATATAGAAATAATAGAATGAATTGATAGATATAGAAATGATAGATGCCAAATAAGAGTAGATATGGAAATGATAGATATAGGAAATATATAGATATGAATAGTAGATATGAAATATTATAGAATGTAGATATGAAAATGATAGATATAAAATAGTAAGATATGGGTAGTAGATATGAAATGGTAATTTATGAAATGGTAGATATGGAAATAGTAGATATAATTGATAGATGATAGATATGCAAATAGTAGATATGGAAATGATAGATGCCAAATGATAGATATGAAATGATAGATATGCCAAATAATAGATATGAAATGATAGATGCCAAATAATAGATATGAAATAGTAGATATGAAATATAGATATGAAATGATAGATAGCAAATGGTAGATATGAAATGATAGATATGGAAATGATAGATATGAAATAATAGATATGAAATGATAGATATGGAAATAATAGATAGGAAATAGTAGATATGAAATGATAGATAGAAATGATAGATAAAATGGTAGATAGAAATGATAGATATGGAAATAATAGATATGAAATAGTAGATATGAAATAATAGATATGAAATAATAGATATGAAATAGTAGATATGGAAATGGTAGATGGCAAATAGATATAAAATAGTAGATATGGAAATAATAGATATGAAATAATAGATATGGAAATGGTAGATATGAAATGGTAGATATGAAATAATAGATATGAAATAATAGATATGATAGTAGATATGGAAATAATAGATGGAAATGGTAGATATGGAAATGGTAGATATGAAATGGTAGATATGAAATGGTAGATATGGAAAGATAGATATGAAATGGTAGATATGAAATGGTAGATATGAAATGGTAGATATGGAAATGGTAGATATGAAGATAGATGGAAATGATAGATGAAATAGTAGATATGAAATGATAGAATGCCAAATGATAGATATGAATGGTAGATATGGAAATAATAGATATGGAAATGATAGATACCAAATGATAGATATGGAAATGATAGATATGCAAATGGTAGATATGCCAAATGATAGATAGAATGTAATTGATAGATATATGGATGATAGATACTTAAATGATAGATATAGAATGTAGTTGATAGATATGGGTGATAGATGCCAATTGATAGATATGAAATATAGATATGGAAATAGTAGATATGGAAATGTATACTTAAATGATAGATATGAAATGATAGATAGAAATGGTGTGATATAGATATGAAATGAATGATAATGTATTAGATGTAGAATGTAATTAGATATGGTTTGATAGATATGGTGTTATTAGATACTTGAAATGATAGCTGTGGAAATGGTAGATATGCAAATGATATGATATGATAGATGTATGGATAGATGTAGAATGTAAATAGATACTTAAATAGATATAATTATTAGATAGATATGAAAATGTATATGATGATAGTGTAAATGATAGATGCAAAAATAGGTAGCAAATAAATGTAGTTGATAGATATGAAATGATAGATGGGTGATAGATATAGAATGAATTGATAGATACTTGAATTGATAGATATAATTGATAGATATGAATGATAGATATGAAATGGTAGATATGGAAATAGTAGATATGAATTATAGATATGAATTGATAGATGTAGAGATAGCAGAATTGATAGATATGAATTATAGATATGAATATAGATATGGAAATGATAGATGTAAATAGTAGATATGAAATAGTAGATATGGAAATGATAGATATGGAAATGATAGATATAAAATGATAGATATGAAATAGATTGCAAATGATAGCATTGATAGATATGGAAATGATAGATATGGTGATAGATGTAGAATGTAGGTGATAGATATAATTGATAGATATGCCAAAATGATAGATAGCAAATGGTAGATATGAATGGTAGATGGAAATGATAGATATGAAATGATAGAATGCAAATGATAGATATGAAATATAGAATGTAAAATAGCAAGATATGGAAATGGTAGATATGAAATGATAGATATGGAAATGATAGATATGGAAATAGTAGATATGAAATAGTAGATATGAAATAGTAGATATGAAATGTATATGCCAAATGAGTAGATATGGCAAATGATAGATATGGAAATGATAGATATGAAATGATAGATATGGAAATGATAGATATAGGAAATAGCAAGATAGCAAATGATAGATATGAAATGATAGATATGGAAATGATAGATATAATTGATAGATATGGTATTAGATAGATAATTGATAGATATGAAATGGTAGATATGAAATGATAGATGTTGATAGATATGGAAATGATAGATATGCAAATGGTAGATATGAAATAATAGATATGAAATGGTAGATATGGAAATGATAGATATGAAATAATAGATATGAAATGATAGATATGAAATAGTAGATAGCAAATGGTAGATATGGAAATGGTAAAATATAAGTAGTAGATATGGAAATAATAGATATGGAAATAATAGATGTAGATATGCCAAATGATAGATATAGATATGTAATTGATAGATATAATTGATAGATATGGTGGTAGATATGGAAATGATAGATGTAGATGTAATTGTTAGATATGAATTGATAGATATGAGTTGATAGATATGAAATGATAGATATGGAAATGATAGATATGGAAATAATAGATATGGAAATGGTAGATATGGAAATGATAGATGCCAAATGGTAGATATGAAATGATAGATATGGAAATGTAGATATGGAAATGATAGATGTGAAATGATAGATATGCAAATGGTAGATGGAAATGATAGATATGGAAATGATGATGTGGAAATGATAGATATAAATAATAGATATAGAATGTAATTATAGATATGGAAATGATAGATATGGTGTGATAGATGTGCAAATGGTAGATATGGAAATGATAGATGTAATTGATAGATATGCCAAATGGTAGATATAGCTGATAGATGGCTGATAGATGTAGCTGATAGATATGTAGTAGTAGATGTGGAAATGGTAGATATGGAAATGGTAGATGTAGCTGATAGATGTAGATGATGTATATAGATAGTGATGTGAAGTGGTAGCTGCCGGGTGGTGATGTAAATAGTAGAATGTAAATCGCAAATATGTAAATGATAGATATGAATGATAGATATAGAATGCCAAATAGTAGATGTAGCAGTAGATGTGAAATGGTAGATATCATTGGTAGATATGAAATGATAAGTAGGAATATGGAATGATAGGTATGGAAATATAAGATGTAAATTATAGATGTAGAATGCCAAATAATAGATATGAAATAGTAGATGGAGATATGTAAATAGTAGATATGAAATGATAGATATGAAATGGTAGATATGGAAATGGTAGATATGGAAATGGTAGATATGTAGTGATTAGATGATAGATATGGAAATAATAGATATGAAATGATAGATATGGAAATGATAGATATGAAATGGTAGATATGAAATAGTAGATATGGTGATAGATGATAGATGTGGAAATAATAGATATGAAATGATAGATATGAAATGATAGATATATGATAGATATGCCAAATAAGAGATGATAGATATGAAATGATAGATGATGGAAATGATAGATATGCAAATAGTAGAGAAGTAGGCCAATGGATATAAATAGTAGATATGGAAATGGTGAATAGTAAATGGTAGATATGGAAATGGTAGATATGGGTTTTAGTAGATATGGTGTAGATGATAGATATGGAAATAATAGATATGCAAATGATAGATGGCAAATGATAGATATAAATAGTAGATATGAAATAATAATTTATGGAAATGATAGATATGTAAATAGTAGATATGAAATAGTAGATATGGGTAGTAGATATGAAATTAGATGATAGATATGGAAATAATAGATGCAAATGATAGATGATGGAAATGATAGATGGAAATAATAGATATGAAATGATAGATATGCCAAATGGTAGATATAAATAGTAGATATGGAAATGGTAGATATGGAAATGGTAGATGCCAAATAATAGATATGCCAAATGATAGATATAGAATTGATAGATGATAGATGAAATAATAGATAGCAAATGGTAGATATGAAATGATAGATATGGAAATAGTAGATATGAAATAGTAGATATGGAAATGGTAGATATGCAAATGATAGATATGCCAAATAATAGATATGAAATGGTAGATATGAAATAGTAGATATGGAAATGGTAGATATGAAATGATAGATATGAAATGATAGATGAAATGATAGATATGGAAATAGTAGATATGAAATGATAGATATGGAAATAATAGATATGGAAATAATAGATATGAAATGGTAGATATGGAAATGTAGATATGAAATGATAGATGCAAATGATAGATATGAAATGATAGATATGAAATGATAGATATGGAAATAGTAGATATGGGTAGTAGATATGGTGATAGATGATAGATGGAAATAATAGATGCCAAATGATAGATATAAATAGTAGAGATATGGGTAATTTATATGGAAATGATAGATAGATATGTAAAATATAGATGTAAAATATAGATATAATTGATAGATATGAAATGGTAGATGAAACCAATGATATAAATAGTAGAATACCAAATAATTAATGGATAATAGAAGTTAAGAATGGAAATAATGATATGTAAAATATGGATATATAATTATAGATATGGAAATGGTAGATATGAAATGATAGATATAAATATAGAATGTAATGATAGATGTGGAAATGATAGATATGAAATGGTAAGTAGAATAGCCAAATGAATAGATAGCAAATAGCAGAGATATGATTATGATAGATGTGAAATAATAGGTAGAATGTGGAAATGATAGATGTAGAAATATAGAAGATATGGGTAGTAGATATAGAAATGGTAATTTGAAATAGTAGATACCAAATAGTAGATATAGTGATAGATGATAGATATGAAATGGTAGATATGGAAATGATAGATGGCAAATGATAGATATGAAATGATAGATATGAAATAATAGATATGGAAATGATAGATATGGAAATAATAGATATGGAAATGATAGATATGAAATGATAGATATGGAAATGATAGATATGGAAATGGTAGATATGAAATGATAGATATGAAATGATAGATATGAAATGATAGATATGCAAATAATAGATATGAAATGATAGATGTAAATAATAGATATGGAAATGGTAGATATAAATAATAGATATGGAAATAATAGATATGGAAATGGTAGATATGGAAATGGTAGATATGAAATAAATAGATATGCCAAATAATAGATATGAAATAATAGATATGGAAATAATAGATATGCAAATAGTAGATGTAGAAATGGTAGATATGAAATAATAGATATGGAAATAATAGATGTAAATGGTAGATATGTAAATAATAGATAGAAATAATAGATATGAAATGGTAGATATGGAAATGGTAGATATGGAAATAATAGATGTAAATGATAGATATGGAAATGGTAGATATGAAATGGTAGATATGGAAATGAGTAGATATGATAAAATGTAATGAAATGTAGATATGCAAATGATAGATACTGGAAATGATAGATATGAAATGATAGATATGGAAATGGTAGATATGGAAATGATAGATATGAAATGATAGATATGAAATGTAGAATGGAAAATAGATATGAAAATAGATATGTAAATGATAGATATGGAAATGAATAGATAGATGAAATGATAGATATGAAATGATAGATAAGAATAGTGATAGATGTGGTCCAATAGAATGCAAATGATAGATATAAGATATGAATGATAGATGCCAAATGGTAGATGTAGCATAATGATATGAAATGATAGATATGGAAATGATAGATAGAAAATAGGTATGAAATAATGTAATTGATAGATATGATGAATTGTAGATATGATGTAGAATGTAATTGATAGATATGAATTGATAGATGTAATTGATAGATATGAAATGATAGATATGCAAATGGTGAATGTAATTGATAGATATAAATGATAGATATGAAATGATAGATATAGAATGTAATTGATAGATATGGTTGATAGATATGTAATTGATAGATATTGATAGATATAGAATGTAAATGAATGTATAGCAAATGATAGATATGAAATGATAGATATAAAAAAATAATATTGCAAATGATAAATGAATTGATAGATATGGAAATGATAGATGTGGTTGATAGATAGCAAGATATGAATTGATAGATATGAATTGATAGATATGAATTGATAGATATGGAAATGATAGATATGAAATGGTAGATATGGAAATGGTAGATATAATTGATAGATATAATTGATAGATATAGAATGTAATTGATAGATATGAATTGATAGATATGAATTGATAGATATGAAATGATAGATGGAAATAGTAGATGGAAATAGTAGATATGGAAATGATAGATGTGAAATGATAGATATGAAATGATAGATATGAGAAATAGGTAGCAAATAATGTAATTGATAGATGTAAATGATAGATACTGAATTGATAGATGTGGAAGATATATTGATAGATGTAATTGATAGATACCAGGTGATAGATGAAATGATGAATAGAAATGGTGAATGTGAAATGATAGATATGAAATGATAGATATGAAATGATAGATATAGAAATAGCAAGAATGCCAAATAGTAGATATGAAATGATAGATATGAAATGATAGATATGGAAATAGTAGATATGCCAAATAGTAGATATGGAAATGGTAGATATGGAAATGTATATGTAAATAGTAGATATGAAATGATAGATATGAAATGATAGATATGAAATGATAGATAAAAATAGAGATATGCCAAATATAGATGAAATGATAGATGCCAAATGATAGATATGAATGATAGATATAATTGATAGATATGGTTATTAGATATGAATGATAGATATGGAAATGGTAGATATGGAAATGATAGATATAAATGATAGATATGAAATGATAGATATGAAATGGTAGATATGAAATAATAGATATGCCAAATAGTAGATATGAAATGATAGATATGAAATAATAGATATGAAATGATAGATATGAAATGGTAGATATGCAAATGGTAGATATGAAATGGTAGATATAGAAGTAGTAGATATGAAATAATAGATGGAAATAATAGATGTAAGATATGGAAATGATAGATATGGAAATGGATATAGGTATAGATATGGTTGTAGATATGGTATTAGATGTAAGATATAATGATAGATATGGTGATAGATATGGGTGATAGATATGGAAATGATAGATATGGAAATGATAGATGAAATAATAGATATGGAAATGGTAGATATGGAAATGATAGATATGGAAATAGTAGATATGAAATGATATGTAATAGTAGATATGAAATGATAGATATGGAAATGATAGATATGCCAAATAGTAGATATGGAAATGATAGATATGAAATATTAGATATGGAAATGATAGATATAAATAATAGATATAGAATGTAGTTAGATATGAAATGATAGATGTGGTTATTAGATAATGGTAGATGAAATGATAGATGTGAGGTATAGATATGGAAATGGTAGATGCTTAGATAGATGTGCTGATAGATGTAGCTGATGAATGTAAGTAGTAGATATGTAAATAGTAGATATGAAATAATAGATATTAGCTGATAGATGTAGCTGTATAGATGGCTGATAGATGTAAGTAGTAGATGTAGATTGATGTAGAATGTAAATAGTAGAATGTAAGTGATAGATATGAAATAATAGATGTAGAGTAGTGAATGTAAGTAGTAGATATGTCGTTAGTAGATATGAAATGGTAGATATCAAAATATAAAGATATGTAATTGATAGATGATAGATATGCCAAATGATAGATATGATATGTAAATGATAGATATAGATATGGCAAATAGAATGCCAAATGATAGATATGAAATAGTAGATATGGAAATAGTAGATATGTAAATAGTAGATATGAAATGATAGATATAGAAATATAGCAAATGTAATTGATGATAGATATGATATGAAATGATAGATGGAAATGATAGATGATAGATGAAAATGATAGATATAGAATGATAATGTGATAGATGATAGATATGGAAATGATAGATATAGAATATAATTATAGATGATAGATATGAAATGAATAGATATGAAGAATGGAATGATAGATGCCAAATATGAAAAATATGTAGAAATGGTAGAATATACATGATAGAATATGGAAATAATAGATAGAGATATAGTTGATAGATGGTAGATATGAAATGAATGTAAATGATAGATGTTCCAGGCCCTACACCCAAGCAAGAGTACTGTTCATCCACCTCTGGCCTGCTACTCCTCCCTACCACTGATAGATGCAATTCCCTTGATAGATCAAAACTGTTAGTGAAGCCCCCAATGGTAGATGAACAAACTCCCTCACGATAGGGCAGATGTCAACCACCTTCGAGATACCTGACAACCCCACCTCTTTAAAGAGCCACCTAGATAGAGTAGATAGGAAAGATTTGGATACTACTGTTCCACTGATGTCATAAGTGATGTAGATGATGGATAATAGATAATGGATGTAGATAGTGAATGTAGATGGTGGATGTAGATATGGAGTAGATGGTGGATGGTAGATGGTGGATATGCAAGATATAGATGATGGATAGATGAATGAAATGATAGATGGCAAGATATATGGTGGATAGATGGTGGATATAAATGATAGATATGAAGCCAATGAATGCCAAATGTAGATATGAAATGGTAGATATAGATAGTAGATATGGAAATGATAGATGGTGGGTAATGGAGGATAGATGATGATGTAGATTGGATGAATAGATGATAGATGCAAATGATAGATATGAATGGTAGATATGGAGATGGAGTAGATATGGAATGATGATAGATAGATGGATGTAAATGGTGGGGATGATAAATAATAGATATGAGGATATAGATGCCAAATATAGATGCCAAGATATGAAAATAGATAAATTGGTAGATATGGTGATAGATGCCAAATGATAGATAAAATAGTAGATATGAAATAGTAGATATGGAAATGATGATATGCCAAATGATAGATAGATGATGGAAAATAGTAGATAAATGTAGATGATAGATATGCCAAATGATAGATGTACATGTAGAATGCAAATAATAGATAGGTGATAGAATGAATGATGATAGGAAATAGTAGATTGAAATGGTAGATATGAAATGATAGATATAAAATGATAGATACAAAATACAAAGATACCAAATGATAGATATGAAATGATAGATATGAAATGGTAAATGAATGAAATGATAGATATGAGAATGAAAGTAGATATGGAAATGATATGCTAGATATGGCCCCCAATAGATAAAAATGATAGATAAATAATAGATATGAAATGATAGATAGATATAGGAATGATGAATGATAGATATGGAAATGATAGATATGGAAATGATAGATATGAAAATGAATAGATAATAGAAATATAGATATGGATGCAAATGGTAGATGTTCCAAATGTCATAGATGTAAATGATAGATACACCAAATGATAGATATAGTAATACAAATAATAGATGCTAAATGGTAGAATGCCAAATGATAGATAGAAATAATAGATATAATGTAGATATGCCAATGGTAGATATAAATATAGATAGCCA
The DNA here is from genome assembly GCF_034236695.1 of Oncorhynchus nerka. Classification (NCBI taxonomy): domain Eukaryota; kingdom Metazoa; phylum Chordata; class Actinopteri; order Salmoniformes; family Salmonidae; genus Oncorhynchus; species Oncorhynchus nerka. Next base: position 5,080 of record NW_027037820.1, on the reverse strand, counting down.
ATGTAGAAATAATGAATAGATAATAATAGATAGATATGGAAATGATAGATGTAGAATAATGATAGATGTAAATGATAGATATGGTGGTAGATATGATAGATGGTAGATATGAAATGGTTGATAGATATAACTGATAGATATGAAATGATAGATAGAAATGATAGATATGGAAGATGATAGATGTGAATGATAGATGGGTAATAGATATGAAATGATAGATGTGAAATAATAGATATGTGGTAGATACCAAATGATAGATGTGAAATAATAGATATAAATGATATAGAAATAGTAGATATGAAATAATAGATATAAATATAGGTAGATATGGAAATAATAGATACCAGATATGAAATGATAGATAGAGATATGAAATGATAGATATGAAATGGTAGAATGGAAATGATAGATATGGCCAAATGATGTAGAATGTAAATTAATAGATATGGGTGATAGATGCCAAATGATAGATAAATAGATAGATATGTAATGATAGATAGAAATGATAGATGCCAAATGATAGATATGAAATGATAGATGTAAATGATAGATACCAAAATAGTAGATATGAAAATGATAGATATGAAATAATAGATGTAAATGATAGATATGAAATGATAGATATGGAAATGATAGATATGTAAATGATAGATGTAAATAGTAGATATGAATGATGATAGATATGAAATGATAGATATGAAATGATAGATATGCAAATAATGAAAATGATAGATATGAAATGGATAGATATAGGAAATAATAGATAGGAAAATGGTAGATGAAATGATAGATGATAGATATGAAATGATAGATATGAAATGATAGATATGGAAATAATAGAATGTAATTGAGTAGATATGAAATGATAGATATGAAATGATAGATAGCAAATGATAGATGCCAAATGATAGATATGAAATGTAGATATGGAAATGGTAGATATAAAATGTAGATAAAATAGTAGATATGAAATGATAGATATGATAGATATGGAAATGATAGATAAAAAATATAGAAGATGTGAATGTAGATGAAGATGCCAAATGATAGATATGGAATGTAATGATAGATATGAAATGATAGATATGAATGATAGATAATTGATAGATAGCAAATGATAGATAGCAAATGGTAGATATGAAATGATAGATATGAAATGATAGATATGGAAATGATAGATAAATGATAGATATGAAATAATAGATATGGAAATGGTAGATGCCAAATGATAGATATGAAATAATAGATGTAAATGGTAGATATGTAATAGTAGATATGAAATGATAGATATGTAAATAATAGATAAATAATAGATGTGGAAATATAGATGTAAATGAATAGTAAATATTAATAATGTAGAATGTAAATGATAGATAGATATGAATATTAGATATGAAATAGTAGATATGGAAATGATAGATATAGAATGAGTATAGATGAAATGATAGATATGGAAATGATAGATATGAAATGATATGCCAAATGGTAGATGATAGAATGATAGATAGGAAATTGTAGATGAAATAATAGATATGAAATGATAGATAGAAATAATAGATATGAAATAATAGATATGAAATGATAGATATGAAATAGTAGATATGAAATGATAGATATGAAATAGTAGATATGAAATGATAGATATGATAATAGATAGATAATAGATATGAAATAGTAGATAGATGAAATGATAGATATGATAATAGTAGATATGAAATGATAGATGAAATGATAGATATGGAAATGTAGATATAGAAAATAGGTAATAATAGATATGGAAATGATAGATATGAAAATGAATAGATGAAATGATAGATAGATAAATTGATGTAGATAGAAATGATAGATATGCCAAATGTAGATGCCAAATGATAGATATGGAAATGATAGATATGGAAATGGTAGATATGAAATGGTAGATGCCAAATGATAGATATGAAATGCCAATGATAGATGTAAATAATAGATATAAAATGATAGAAATGATAGATGGAATTGATAGATATGAAATGATAGATATGAAATAATAGATATGAAATGATAGATGGAAATAATAGATATGCAAATAGTAGATGATAATGAAGATATGGTGAAGATGATAGATAGATAGTAGATGGCAAATGATAGATATGCAAATAGGTAGATATGAAATGATAGATATGGAAATGTAGATATAAATGGTAGATAGCAAATAGTAGATATGAAATGATAGATAGAAATAGTAGATATGGAAATAGATGTAGATATGAAATGTAGATATGTAAATAGTAGATAGCAAATATAGATATGTGGTAGATTAGGCCAATAATAGATATGAAATAGTAGATACTGAAATAATAGATATGAAATGATAGATATAGAAATAATAGATAAGATGATAGATAATAGAATGCCAAATGATGTAGTAGATAGAAATAATAGATATGAAATAGTAGATATGCAAGATGATAATGATGATAGTAGATGATAGATATGAAATAATAGATATGGAAATAGTAGATATAAAATGATAGATGAAATAGATAGCAAATGAGATATGATAGATGATAGATGCCAAATAATAGAATGATAGATAGAAATGATAGATATAATGGTAGATATGGATAGATATGAAATAATAGATGCCAAATGTAGATATGGAAATGGTAGATGAAATAAATATGAAATAGATATGGAAATGATAGATAGAAATGATAGATAATGAAATATAGATATGTAATAGTAGATATAAAATGATAGATGGTAATGATAGATATAAATAATAGATATGAAATAGTATAGATACTTAATAGTAGATATGGGTAGTAGATATGAAATAGTAGATATGAAATAGTAGATATGGAAATGATAGATGAAATGGTAGATAGATATGCCAAATGATAGATATGAAAATAATAGATTGATAATGATAGATATAAATGATAGATATGCCAAATAATAGATGGAAATGATAGTAGATAAATGAAATGATAGATATGTAATAGATAGATGAAATAGTAGATATGGAAATATGAATGCCAAATGATAGAATGATAGAAGATAGATGAATGTAAATGATAGATATAAATGATAGATGTGGAAATAGAGATATGAAATGATAGATGTGAATAATAGATATGAAATAATAGATAGATAGATGGTAGATATGAAATGTAGATGTAGAAATGATAGATATGATAGTGAAATAGATAGAAATGAAGATATAGATAGTAGATATAGATGGTAGATATGAGTAGTATAGATGATAGATATGGAAATAATAGATGTAGGAAGATATAATTGAGATGATAGAGATATGTAGAATGGTAGATAAATAATAGATATGTAAATAATAGATACCAAATGGTAGTAGATATAGATGTAAATAATAGATATGGGTGTAGATATCATAGTAATGGTAATGTATGAATGAAATGATAGTAGATATAGATTATTAGATGATAGATATGGAAATGATAGATATAGAATGAATATAGATGATAGATATGAAATGATGATAGATATGGAATGATAGATATGAAATGTAGATATGCCAATAGTAGATGTAGCAGTAGATATGGAAATGAAGATATAGAAATATAGCGAAGATACTAGATATAGATAGATATGAATAGCAGATATAATGATAGATGATAGATGCCAATGATAGATAATGTAGTTGATAGATATGGGTATTAGATAATAGATATGAAATGATAGATATAAATGAAATGATAGAGAATAAATGATAGATATGGTGATAGATATAAGATATGAATGCCAAATGATAGATAGATATGAAATGATAGATGCCAATTAAGTGGAAATGGTAGATATGAAAATGAAATAAATAATAATAGATAGATATGAATAGATAATAGATATGAAATAGTAGATAGTAGAAAATGAAATATGATATTAGATATTTCAAGATAGATACACCCAATGAAAGGCACTGCGTTATGATAGATACTCACAACCTGCTAGCCTCCCTACCACTGCCAAATAATAGAAATTCTAGATAGGAAATCAGATAAAATGTTCGCTGCTCTGGCCCCCAATGGATAGAACAAATAATCAGATGGAAATGGTAGATCACCACCTTCCGGTAGATGAAAAACCCCACGCTCTTTTGCAATAACCTAGAGATAGGATAATATCCCTCTCAGTTATAGATGTAGATTTAAATACTACTGTTCCACTGATAGATCATAAAGTGAAATACACCTAGATATGAAATGCTCTGAATGCCAAATGCTAGATACTTAAATGTAGTAAAAATATAGATATGCAAATTAGATGATAGATATTAGATAGATGAAATGATAGATGTAAATGCCGAATTTAAATAGATAATGATATGGAAAATGATAGATAGCAAGAATGCCAGATGATAGATATGGAAATAATAGATATGTAAATGATAGATATAGGAAGATACTTAATTAGATAGAGATATGGAAATGATAGATATGTAGAATACTTAGCCAATGGAGAGTATATACTTAGCAGTAGATACAGGTAATGAAATAGCCAAATGATGAATTTAGGCCAATGGAGATATAGAAATAGCAAGATAGCAAATAATGAAATAAAATAATGAAATATGATAATGGTAGATATAGAAAATATAAGATATGCAAGATCAGATAGATATAGAATATAATTGATTAGATGCAGGATATGAGGATAGATACGGAAATATTAGATACCTAAGATAATGATGATTGTTGAATAGGAAATAGCAAATGACTGGATATAGACACAATGGCAATATGATAGCATAAGATATAGGTAATAGATATGCAAATAAGAATGCTAGGATATGGTGGTGTGATGGATGTAGATATAGATAGATATTAGGAAGATGCAATTGATAGATAGTAAGATATGGGTGATAGATATAAGGCAGTTCTGCATAGAAGAAAGTAGAGACAAGAAATATGACTTGAGAGACTCATCCAACAACAAGAAAATGTTTAATTTAAATGCATTCACAGCTAAAGTACTTTAACCAATTGTAGAAGTGTCGAAGGCAACTGCACTACTTGAAAACGTTAAGTATTGAAAAATATATTATTGATGTTATTATTCCCTCAAT
>NW_027037819.1:0-22759 GCF_034236695.1 Oncorhynchus nerka | reverse complement strand
CAAATGATACCATGTACTAGGCCCATCTACTGTTGAAGTCGGAAGTTTACATACAGTTGTGGCCAAAAATATTGGCACCCTTGCCTTGCCAGTAACTCACAATTTTCTCTAAAAATAAGTTGAAATTGAACAAAGTATTTGGTATCCACAATTATTTATTTTACTGTTAATATTACAGAACCTTTGTTTTTGATTTAGAACTTAATATATCCATTTAAATCAGAAAATAAACAGGAATGGCATTGACAAAATTATTGACACCCTAGATTTAATATTTGGTAGCACTGCCTTTGGTCAAAATAACTGCAATCAAGCCCTTCCTATAACCATCAATGAGCTTCCTGAACCTCTGTACTGGTAGTTTGGCCCACTCCTCTTGTGCAAACTGCTCCAGTTCTCCCAGATTTGAAGGGTGCCTTTTCCCAACTGCTGTTTTCAGACCTCTCCACTGGCCACTTCAGAACAGTCCAACGTTTTGTCTTGAACCATTCTTGGGTGCTTTTTGAAGTGTGTTTGGGGTCAATGTTCTGCTGGAAGACCCATGACCCAGCTTTCTGATACCGGGTCCGACATTGCGCTCCAAAATACCTTGGTATTCCCCTGATTTCATGATGCCATGTACATGTTCAAGGAACCCAGCGCCAGAGGCAGCAAGCAACCCCAAAATATCACTGACCCTCCTCCATGTTTGACTGTAGGGAAGGCGTTTCATTTCTTTGAAAGCTTCATTTTGGTTTCTGTAAACATAGAGATTGTGTGCTTTACCAAAAAGCTTGATTTTGGTCTCATCTGTTCACAGGACATTTTCCCAGAAGGGTTTTGGCATGTTCAGGTGTGTTTTGTCAAATTCTTATGTCTTTCTCACAGCAGTGGGGTCCTCCTGGGTCTCCTACCATATAACCCCCTTTCATTAAGTTGGTGGCGGATTGTGCTAGTTGAAACTGTCGTACCTTGTGTCTGAAGATCAGCTTGAATTTGTGTGGTAGTTGATCAAGGTGATTTCTCCACAATTCAAACAATCCTTCGCTACACAATTCCATCAAGTTCTCTCTTGCGGCCACCTCCAGGGAGGTGGGCAACAGTGGTGTGGGCCACAAACTTCTTGATAACATTATGTACGGTGGAAACAGGAACATCAAGGTCTCTCTTGCGGCCACCTCCAGGGAGGTGGGCGACAGTGGTGTGGGCCACAAACTTCTTGATAACATTATGTACGGTGGAAACAGGAACATCAAGGTCTCTCTTGCGGCCTCCTCCAGGGAGGTGGGCAACAGTGGTGTGGGCCACAAACTTCTTGATAACATTATGTACGGTGGAAACAGGAACATCAAGGTCTCTGGAGATGGACTTGTAATCTTGTGTCTGACCTCAGATAATTCTCTGGTTTTCTTTATTTTGTCCATGCTCGTTCCAGTACACACAGTTAAACAAAACAATGAGTCCTTTTCTCTATTTAAACTGGTTTAATATGTGATTTTTATACTGCAGGCACCTTCAACTCACCACAGGTGAGATCAATTCTAAAGTAAATGAGAATCATCTGCTTGAAATCTAATAATTTCCAACTACTTCTAGAAGGTGCCAATAATATTGTCCAGGCCATTTTAGGATTTCTTTGTGGAATTAGCAAAGATTCAGTAAATTATTCATTTATTTTGTTTTTTTTCAACTGCACACTGAAGACATACATATGTGGATACCAAAATATGTTTTGATTTCAACAGTTTTCTGGAAGAAATGCTGCATTGTTTGAATGCAAAAAGTGCAGGGGTGCCAAAATTTTTGGCCACGACCGTACACTTAGGTTGGAGTCATTAAAACTAATTTTTCAACCACTCCACAAATTTCTTGTTAACAAACTATAGTTCTGGCAAGTCGGTTAGGACATCTACTTTGTGCATGACAAAAGTATTTTTTTCCAAAACTGTTTACAGACAGATTATTTCACTTATGATTCACTGTATCACAATTCCACTGATTCAGAAGTTTACATACACTAAGTTGACTGTGCCTTTAAACAGCTTGGAAAATGACAGAAAATGTCATGGCTTTAGAAGCTTCTGATAGGCTAATTGACATAATTTGAGTCAATTGGAGATGTACCTGTGGATGTATTTCAAGGCCTACCTTCAAACTCAGTGCCTCTTTGCTTGACATCATGGGAAAATCAAAATAAATCAGCCAAGACCTCAGAAATGTTTTTGTAGACCTCACAAGTCTGGTTCATCCTTGGGAGCAATTTCCAAACGCTTGAAGGTACCACGTTTATTACATTTACATTTATGTCATTTAGCAGACGCTCTTATCCAGAGCGACTTACAAATTGGTGCGTTCACCTTAAGACATCCAGTGGAACAGCCACTTTACAATAGTGCATCTAAATCTTTTAAGGGGGGGGTGAGAAGGATTACTTTATCCTATCCTAGGTATTCCTGAAAGAGGTGGGGTTTCAGGTGTCTCCGGAAGGTGGTGATTGACTCCGCTGTCCTGGCGTCGTGAGGGAGTTTGTTCCACCATTGGGGGGCCAGAGCAGCGAACAGTTTTGACTGGGCTGCGTGGGAACTGTACTTCCTCAGTGGTAGGGAGGCGAGCAGGCCAGAGGTGGATGAACGCAGTGCCCTTGTTTGGGTGTAGGGCCTGATCAGATCCTGGAGGTACTGAGGTGCCGTTCCCCTCACAGCTCCGTAGGCAAGCACCATGGTCTTGTAGCGGATGCGAACTGGAAGCCAGTGGAGAGAGTGGAGGAGCGGGGTGATGTGAGAGAACTTGGGAAGGTTGAACACCAGACGGGCAGCGGCGTTCTGGATGAGTTGTAGGGGTTTAATGGCACAGGCAGGGAGCCCAGCCAACAGCGAGTTGCAGTAATCCAGACGGGAGATGACAAGTGCCTGGATTAGGACCTGCGCCGCTTCCTGTGTGAGGCAGGGTCGTACTCTGCGGATGTTGTAGAGCATGAACCTACAGGAACGGGCCACCGCCTTGATGTTAGTTGAGAACGACAGGGTGTTGTCCAGGATCACGCCAAGGTTCTTAGCGCTCTTGGACAAACAATTGTATGCAAGTATAAACGCACTGGGACCACTGGGACCACGCAGCCGTCATAACGCTCAGGAAAGAGACACGTTCTGTCTCCTAGAGATGAACGTACTTTGGTGCAAATCAATCACAGAACAACAGCAAAGGACATTGTGAAGATGCTGGAGGAAACAGGTACAAAAGTATATCAACATAACCTGAAAGGCTGCTCAGCAAGGAAGAAGCCACTGTCCCGATCCGCCATAAAAAAAGCCAGACTACGGTTTGCAACTGCACATGGGGACAAAGATCATACTTGTTGGAGAAACATCCTCTGGTCTGATGAAACAAAAATAGAACTGTTTGGCCATAATGACCACTGTTATGTTTGCAGGAAAAAGGGGATGCTTGCAAGCCGAAGAACACCATCCCAACCGTGAAACATGGGGGTGGCAGCATCATGTTGTGGGGGTGCTTTGCTGCAGGATGGACTGATGCACTTCACAAAATAGACGTCATCATGAGGACGGAAAATTATGTGGATATATTTAAGCAAAATCTCAAGACATCAGTTAAGGATTGGTCGCAAATGGGTCTTCCAAATGAACAATGACTCCAAGCATACTTCCAAAGTTGTGGCAAAATGGCTTAAGGACAACAAAGTCAAAGTATTGAAATGGCCATGACCACAAAGCCTTGACCTCAATCCCATAGAAAATGTGCGGGCAGAACTGAAAAAGTGTGTGCGAACAAGGAGGCCTACAAACCTGACTCAGTTACACCAGCTCTGTTAGGAGGAATTTGCCAAAATTCACCCAATTTATTGTGGGAAACTTGGGGAAGGCTACCCGAAACGTTTGACCCAAGTTAAACAATTTAAAGGCAATGCTACCAAATACTAATTGAGTGTATGTAAACTTCTGACCCACTGGGAATCTGATGAAAGAAATAAGAGCTGAAATAAATCATTCTATATTCTTAAAATAAAGTGGTGATCCTAACTGACCTAAGACAGGGAATTTTTACAAAGATTAAATGTCAGGAATTGTGAAAAACTGAGTTTAAATGTATTTGGCTAAGGTGTATATAAACTTCAGACTTCAACTGTATCGCAAATTTGGAATGCTGTATCTCCCAATTTCTTGGCTTGCAACTTCAGTGACGCAGGACCTATCTATCATCAATCAATAGGCTAGGATATTCTACAGGCAACAGACTGAACACACACTCGCATCATTACCAAAAAGAAGAGCAGGGGTGTAATCATTAGTGCAAACAGATGGCAACTAAAACAAGAGTTTCTATTGGACGAATTCAGGTAGGTCCTTCTCAGTTTCGTTCCGTTTGCTTCCGTTCAGAAACGTTTTGCAACAGAATCAGTGTAATGAATACGCCCCAGGCAAGCCAGCATTAGGGAGAGAGAGGAGAGGGTAAGCAGAAAGAACCATGGGGCGCATATGTCTTAGTAATCTGCATCTTGCATTGTCTTGTCATGCATCCCTCGCAAATACACCTAAGTAGTTGTTATACTTCAACTACACAACTTTCCCCATGGCCTTTATTGCCTATTGTCTAGTTAGTCTATAACACAGAAAATAATGTGTTTGTGATAACAGCACTGTGATTTTGTGGGTAAAAAACAAAACATCCCTTTTCGATAAAGGGTTTTTCACAACATTAAGAAACCCCTAAATGGTACCTTATTCCATATGCAGTGTACTTTCTGGGGAATAGGGCCCTATGGGGGCAGCAGGTAGCCTAGTGGTTAGCGCGTTGGGCCAGTAACCGAAAGCTTTCTAGATCGAATCCCTGAGCTGACAAGGTAAACATGTCATTCTCCCCCTGAACAAGGCAGTTAACCCACTGTTCCTAGGCTGTCATTGTAAATAAGAATTTGTTCTTAACTGACTTGCCTAGTTAAATAAAAAGGTTAAAAGAAAATGTAAAATAATAAATGGGACATAAGGCTAATTTCAGTAGCAGCCATAAACAGAAATATTATGTGGGACTATTCCAGGATAAGGAGACTATTTTGTGATGAGGAGATTGGATCAGTAATGGCTGCAGGAAACAAATGCAAATTAGACAGATGACTGTACATCAATATGACTGCAGTGCTCAGTGATACTCATTACAGGTTAGGATGGGAAGTCTTGAAACAGTCACTGGCTTTCTAAAATAAAGCAACGTGAATATATCATTTGTTTGAGCAGATTGGTGTCCAGGCAAGTTGAATGCTAATAAGTTACATTTTTGAAGTCTTTGTCCGAAAGTGTTTGTCCCAAAGCATAACTTAGACAACTATATACACTGAGTGTACAAAACATTAAGGACACCTGATCTTTCTATGACAGACTGACCAGGTGAATCCAGGTGAAAGCTATGATCCCTTATTGATGTCACCTGTTAAATCCACTACAATCAGTGTAGATGAAAAGGAGGAGAGGTTAAAGAAGGATTTAAGCCTTGAGACAAGTGAGACATGGATTGTGTATGTGTGCCATTCAGAGGGTGAATGGGCAAGACAAAATATAAGTGCCTTTGAAAGGGGTATGGTAGTAGGTGCCAGGTGCAACGGTTTGTGTCAAGAACTGCAATGCTGCTGGGTTTTTCACACACCAGTTTCCCGTGTGTCTCAAGAATGGTCCACCACCCAAAGGACATCCAGCCAACTTGACAACTGCGGGAAGCATTGGAGTCGACATGGGTCAGCATCCTTGTGGAACGCTTTCGGCACCTCGTAGAGTCAATGCCGACGAATTGAGGCTGTTCTGAGGTGTTCCTAATGTTTTGTACACTGTGTATATTTAAGCAATAAGGCCCGAGGGGGTGTGGTATATGGCCAAAATACCACAGTAAAGGGCTGTTCTTATGCATGAAGCAATGCAGAGTGTCTGGATACAGGCCTTAGCCATGGAATGAATATTGGCCATATACCACAAACCCCTGAGGTGCCTTATTGCAATTATAAACTGGTTACCAATGTAATTAGAACAGTAAAAATACATTTTGGTATACAGTCTGATATACCACGGCTGTCAGCCAATCAGCATTCAGGGCTCGAACCACCCCGTTAATAATCTTCAGTATGCAATAGATAAATAATCATAATTTACATCTGATAACATCTGGAATGTACACACAAACACACTCACTCCAAGTTGTTTGGGAAAAAAGCATCTCTATGCTTGCATGCAAATCGTCCCACAGTCCCTCCGATGTTTTTGACTGCAGGGAAAAGAATCCTAGCATCAACAGCAGGTGCCACCTGACACATTGCAAAACATGGGTTATCTAAATGGGTTGTTAGCCATTCAAAATAATGGAGCAGATGGCAGTGTGTGTGTGATGGGACAGTGGGAACGTTCTCCCAACGTTGTCCCGGCGAGACAACATCCTACTTCACAACACTGGGGTGGACAAAGGCACCATCTGGACAGGCCTTCAGATAACCTGTCCATCCATGGTGACAGGACAGAATAGGAACGCTGTCCAATGTTGTCCAAAAACAAAACTACATTTTTCACAGTGAGACTAACAACTTGCCTCACACCACTGGTTGAGAAGGAGCTTCCTGGCAGACTCATGAGAGGTGACACTGTGCATTGATGCACTTCAGTTTACTTCTCGAGTTTCAAACCATCCAGAGAGTTGGGTTACATCTCAGAGACAGGGAGACAGAGAACAGAGAGTTGGGTTACATCTCAGAGACAGTGAGACAGAGAGTTGGGTTACATCTCAGAGACAGTGAGACAGAGAGTTGGGTTACATCTCAGAGACAGTGAGACAGAGAGTTGGGTTACATCTCAGAGACAGTGAGACAGAGAACTGAGAGTTGGGTTACATCTCAGAGACAGTGAGACAGAGAGTTGGGTTACATCTCAGAGACAGTGAGACAGAGAGTTGGGTTACATCTCAGAGACAGTGAGACAGAGAGTTGGGTTACATCTCAGAGACAGTGAGACAGAGAGTTGGGTTACATCTCAGAGACAGTGAGACAGAGAGTTGGGTTACATCTCAGAGACAGTGAGACAGAGAGTTGGGTTTCATCTCAGAGACAGTGAGACAGAGAGTTGGGTTACATCTCAGAGACAGTGAGACAGAGAGTTGGGTTACATCTCAGAGACAGTGAGACAGAGAGTTGGGTTACATCTCAGAGACAGTGAGACAGAGAGTTGGGTTTCATCTCAGAGACAGTGAGACAGAGAGTTGGGTTTCATCTCAGAGACAGTGAGACAGAGAGTTGGGTTACATCTCAGAGACCGTGAGACAGAGAACAGAGAGTTGGGTTTCATCTCAGATACCGTGAGACAGAGAACAGAGAGTTGGGTTTCATCTCAGAGACAGTGAGACAGAGAGTTGGGTTTCATCTCAGAGACAGTGAGACAGAGAGTTGGGTTACATCTCAGAGACAGTGAGACAGAGAACTGAGAGTTGGGTTACATCTCAGAGACAGTGAGACAGAGAGTTGGGTTACATCTCAGAGACAGTGAGACAGAGAGTTGGGTTACATCTCAGAGACAGTGAGACAGAGAACAGAGAGTTGGGTTACATCTCAGAGACAGTGAGACAGAGAACTGAGAGTTGGGTTACATCTCAGAGACAGTGAGACAGAGAGTTGGGTTACATCTCAGAGACAGTGAGACAGAGAACTGAGAGTTGGGTTACTTCTCAGAGACAGTGAGACAGAGAGTTGGGTTACATCTCAGAGACAGAGAACAGAGAGTTGGGTTACATCTCAGAGACAGTGAGACAGAGAACAGAGAGTTGGGTTACATCTCAGAGACAGTGAGACAGAGAACAGAGAGTTGGGTTACATCTCAGACACAGTGAGAGAGAGTTGAGTTACATCTCAGAGACAGTGAGACAGAGAACAGAGAGTTGGGTTACATCTCAGACACAGTGAGACAGAGAACAGAGAGTTGGGTTACATCTCAGACACAGTGAGACAGAGAACAGGGTTTAATGATATTAAGAACAGTAAGAACTACTGTGTCTTGTTCAACCCTCCATCTTCATTAGGTCAACTGTGACAGTGACGGCTAGCAATGTCAACCAAAAAAGGTCATGAGTCTGGGTGTTTGGCTTCCTGGATGAAAGAATGAAAGGACAGTCCTTCATGCTGACATTTGAACCCTGGAGGTGGAGGGATTCAGCAGGAGAGGGAGTGAGGGGAGGAGGTGAACGTGGAGGGAAGAAGCAGGAGAGGGAGGGAATGAAGGTATGTGTCAATCCTCCACTGACTCTCAAGAGTCTCTGGTTTCTGGGCTGATCAGCTCAGGTTTCTCTGTGGCAGCTCAGTAGACTCCAGATATTCCACAGGTTACAGAGGCACGGAGGGTGGCCTGACTGACGCAGAGACTGCTGCAACTCAAGTTATCAGGCTCCGATAGGAAGGCTCTCGCAACATGCACCCTCATCATTGACCGACCGGTAGGGCATTGGTCCTTACAGCTTTTCCATGAATTTCGACTTTAACGTTCCAAGATAAAAAGGCTGAGGAAATAGGACTTAGTGGTTATGGGCCGACACTCAGAACTTTTTACATACAGGACCTGGAAAGGAGTAGTTGCTGCCATATTCATTTCCCAATATGACAACTCAATAGAAGTCAATGCAGGAACTTAAGATGTGAAAGATAATTTCCACTTGAAGTTAGAGTACATGCCCATTTCAATTCCTGAATTTATGTTATTTATTTTACCTTTATTTAACTAGGCAAGTCAGTTAAGAACAAATTCTTATTTTCAATGACGGCCTAGTGGGTTAACTGCCTGTTCAGGAGCAGAACGACAGATTTGTACCTTGTCAGCTCGGGGATTTGAACTTGCAACCTTTCAATGTACTGTAATTCAAATAGAGAGGGCCTCAACTTTGGATCATACTGTACATTAAAAATCAGAGTTCTTTGTATTGATCGCATTGGTCCTGACAAGCCAGTTGGTGAAGAGTAAAGCCACATTGTTCTCAGAGGCAGCTGCATGTGGTGGTCACTGGTCAAGCATTACAGAGCGGTCTGCTATACAGTACATTAAGGAAAGTATTCAGACCCCTTCACCTTTTCCACATTTTGTTACCTTAAGGTCTTATTCTAAAAATAATTAAATGTTTTAAAAAATCCTCATCAATGTACACACAAAACCCCACAAAGACAAAGCGAAAACAGGTTTTCAGAAATGTTAATGCAAATTATTTCAAAATAAAAACAAGAAATAGCTCATTTACATAAGTATTCAGACCCTTTGCTATGAGACTCGAAATTGAGCTCAGATGCATCCTGTTTCCACTGATCATCCTTGAGATGTTTCTACAACTTGATTGGAGTCCATCTGTGGCAAATTCAATTGATTGGACATGATTTGGAAAGGCACACACCTGTCTATATAAGGTCCCACAGTTGACAGTGCATTTCAGAGCAAAAATCAAGCCGTGAGGTTGAAGGAATTATCCGTAGAGCTCCGAGACAGGATTGTGTCGAGGCATACATCTGGGGATGGGTACCAAAAAATGTCTGCAGCATTGAAGGTCCCCAAGAACAGTGGCCTCCAGCATTCTTAAATGGAAGACATTTTGAACCACCAAGACTCTTCTTAGAGCTGGCTGCCTGGCCAAACTGAGCATTTGGGGAAGAAGGGCCTTGGTCAGGGTTGTGACCAAGAACCCGATGGTCACCCTGACAGAGCTCCAGAGTACATCTGTGGAGATGGGAGAACCTTCCAGAAGGACAACCATCTCTGCAGCACTCCACCAATCAGGCCTTTATGGTAGAGTGGCCAGACAGAAGCCACTCCTCAGTAAAAAGGCACACAACATCCCACTTGGAGTTTGCCAAAAGGCACCAAAGGACTCTGAGACCATGATAAACAAGATTCTCTGGTCTGACGAAACCAAGATTGAACTCTTTGGCCTGAATGCCAAGCGTCACGTCTGGAGGAAACTTGGCACCATCCCTATGGTGAAGCATGGTGGTGGCAGGATCATGCTGCAGGGATGTTTTTCAGCAGCAAGGGAGACTAATCAGGATTGAGAGAAAGATGAACAGCGCAAAGTACAGTGAGATCCTTGACGAAAACCGACTGGGGTGAAGGTTCACCTTCCAACAGGACAAGACCCTTAGCACACAGCCAAGACAATGCAGGAGTGGCTTCAGGACAAGTCTCTGAATGTCCTTGAGTGGACCAGCCAGAGCCTGGACATGAACCAGATCGAACATCTCTGGAGAGTATAGCTGTGTAGTGATGCTCCCCATCCAATCTGACAGAGCTTGAGAGGATCTGCAGAAATATAGGTATGCCAAGCTTGTAGCGTCATACCCAAGAAGACTCGAGGCTGTGAGCTTGTAGCGTCATACCCAAGAAGACTCGAGGCTGTGAGCTTGTAGCGTCATACCCAAGAAGACTCCAGGCTGCAAGCTTGTAGCGTCATACCAAAGAAGACTCCAGGCTGTGAGCTTGTAGCGTCATACCCAAGAAGACTCCAGGCTGTAAGCTTGTAGCGTCATACCCAAGAAGACTCGAGGCTGTACGCTTGTAGCGTCATACCCAAGAAGACTCCAGGCTGTAAGCTTGTGGCGTCATACCCAAGAAGACTCCAGGCTGTAAGCTTGTAGCGTCATACCCAAGAAGACTCCAGGCTGTAAGCTTGTAGCGTCATACCCAAGAAGACTCGAGGCTGTAAGCTTGTAGCGTCATACCCAAGAAGACTCGAGGCTGTAAGCTTGTAGCGTCATACCCAAGAAGACTCGAGGCTGTACGCTTGTAGCGTCATACCCAAGAAGACTTGAGGCTGTACGCTTGTAGCGTCATACCCAAGAAGACTCCAGGCTGTAAGCTTGTAGCATCATACCCAAGAAGACTCCAGGCTGTAAGCTTGTAGCGTCATACCCAAGAAGACTCCAGGCTGTAAGCTTGTAGCGTCATACCCAAGAAGACTCGAGGCTGTACGCTTATAGCATCATACCCAAGAAGACTCGAGGATGTAAGCTTATAGCATCATACCCAAGAAGACTCCAGGCTGTAAGCTTATAGCATCATACCCAAGAAGACTCGAGGATGTAAGCTTATAGCGTCATACCCAAGAAGACTCGAGGATGTAAGCTTATAGCATCATACCCAAGAAGACTCGAGGATGTACGCTTGTAGCATCATACCCAAGAAGACTCGAGGATGTAAGCTTATAGCATCATACCCAAGAAGACTCGAGGATGTACGCTTGTAGCATCATACCCAAGAAGACTCGAGGATGTAAGCTTATAGCATCATACTCAAGAAGACGCAAGGCTGTGATCGCCGCCAAGGGTGCTGCAACAAACTACTGAGTGAAGGGTCTGAATTCTTATGTATATGTAATATTTCAGTGTTTCATTTTTTATAAATATATACACATTTACAAAATTGTCAAAAACCTTGCTTTGTCATTATGGGCTATTGAGTGCAGATTGATGAGGAGAAAAAATATTTAATACATTTTAGAATAAGGCTGTAACGTAACAAAATGTAGAAAGAATCAATGGGTCTGAATATTTTCTGAATGCACTGTTTATAAACAGCTGTATTCACACTCAGTGTTCTGGGTTAAAAGCCTTCATTAGGCTAGATTAGACACATACCAGAGGACTCTATACACCCTGCACCTTTTCCCTGACTGTCCCCGACTCAGACACACAGGGGGAGGATTAGGGCCAGCGGTCAGTGTGACTCAGCTGGGTGGAGAGGTCAAAGTCTCACCTATAACTGGTTCCCTTTCACATGGATTAGTTACAGGACCAGGAGGAGTAGAAACTACAGACACATACCCAGAACTGCTACTGACTGCCTCTGACTGGGTTCTCTACCGCAATCCTTTATTTGGATTTCCCCTGAGGGGAATTCTATTGAATTCAATTGTACACTATTAAAAGTACTGGACAATGGAATCACATACTGGGTTGCTGTTACTGCTGCGGACAAAGGCAAAGCAGCGGAAGGTAGTTGCAATGGAGGACAGCAGAACCCCTAACAGCACAGCTTTACCAGAGACAGCAGAACGCCTAACAGCACAGCTTTACCAGAGACAGAAGAACCCCTAACAGCACAGCTTTACCAGAGACAGCAGAACCCCTAACAGCACAGCTTTACCAGAGACAGCAGAACCCCTAACAGCACAGCTTTACCAGAGACAGCAGAACCCCTAACAGCATAGCTTTACCAGAGACAGCAGAACCCCTAACAGCATAGCTTTACCAGAGACAGCAGAACCCCTAACAGCACAGCTTTACCAGAGACAGCAGAACGCCTAACAGCACAGCTTTACCAGAGACAGAAGAACCCCTAACAGCACAGCTTTACCAGAGACAGAAGAACCCCTAACAGCACAGCTTTACCAGAGACAGCAGAACCCCTAACAGCACAGCTTTACCAGAGACAGCAGAACCCCTAACAGCATAGCTTTACCAGAGACAGCAGAACCCCTAACAGCACAGCTTTACCAGAGACAGCAGAATGCCTAACAGCACAGCTTTACCAGAGACAGCAGAACCCCTAACAGCACAGCTTTACCAGAGACAGCAGAACCCTTAACACAGTGTAGGCTGCTGAGGGGAGGACCACTCATAACAAGGGCTGGAAAGGAGAACATGGAAACCATGTTTGATGTATTTGATACCATTCCACCGATTCCGCTCCAGTCATTACCACGAGCTCGTCCTCCCAAATTAAGGTGACACCAACCTCCTGTGCCCTAACATCATAGCTTTACCAGAGACAACTGAAGCCCTTACAGCATTCTTTTCCAAATTTTTAAATATTTTTATGGTGATTTATCAGGGTGTGCTGCAGCACCCCTACATCCCACAGCTATGGTTTTACTCCAGCAGCAACTAGCTGATGAGCTGCAGTACCCCTACATCCCACAGCTATGGTTTTACTCCAGCAGCAACCAGCTGAGGTGCTGCAGCACCCCTACATCCCACAGCTATGGTTTTACTCCAGCAGCAACCAGCTGAGGAACTGCAGCACCCCTACATCCCACAGCTATGGTTTTACTCCAGCAGCAACCAGTTGAGGTGCTGCAGCACCCCTACATCCCACAGCTATGGTTTTACTCCAGCAGCAACCAGTTGAGGTGCTGCAGCACCCCTACATCCCACAGCTATGGTTTTACTCCAGCAGCAACCAGCTGAGGAACTGCAGCACCCCTACATCCCACAGCTATGGTTTTACTCCAGCAGCAACCAGTTGAGGTGCTGCAGCACCCCTACATCCCACAGCTATGGTTTTACTCCAGCAGCAACCAGCTGAGGTGCTGCAGCACCCCTACATCCCACAGCTATGGTTTTACTCCAGCAGCAACCAGTTGAGGTGCTGCAGCACCCCTACATCCCACAGCTATGGTTTTACTCCAGCAGCAACCAGCTGAGGTGCTGCAGCACCCCTACATCCCACAGCTATGGTTTTACTCCAGCAGCAACCAGCTGATGAGCTGCAGCAGCCCTACATCCCACAGCTATGGTTTTACTCCAGCAGCAACCAGCTGAGGTGCTGCAGCACCCCTACATCCCACAGCTATGGTTTTACTCCAGCAGCAACCAGCTGAGGTGCTGCAGCACCCCTACATCCCACAGCTATGGTTTTACTCCAGCAGCAACCAGCTGAGGAGCTGCAGCACCCCTACATCCCACAGCTATGATTTTACTCCAGCAGCAACCAGCTGAGGTGCTGCAGCACCCCTACATCCCACAGCTATGGTTTTACTCCAGCAGCAACCAGCTGAGGTGCTGCAGCACCCCTACATCCCACAGCTATGGTTTTAATCCAGCAGCAACCAACTGAGGAGCTGCAGCACCCCTACATCCCACAGCTATGGTTTTACTCCAGCAGCAACCAGCTGAGGTGCTGCAGCACCCCTACATCCCACAGCTATGGTTTGACTCCAGCAGCAACCAGCTGAGGTGCTGCAGCACCCCTACATCCCACAGCTATGGTTTTACTCCAGCAGCAACCAACTGAGGTGCTGCAGCACCCCTACATCCCACAGCTATGGTTTTACTCCAGCAGCAACCAGCTGAGGTGCTGCAGCACCCCTACATCCCACAGCTATGGTTTTACTCCAGCAGCAACCAGCTGAGGTGCTGCAGCACCCCTACATCCCACAGCTAATCAAATCAAATCAAATTTTATTTGTCACATACACATGGTTAGCAGATGTTAATGCGAGTGTAGCGAAATGCTTGTGCTTCTAGTTCCGACAATGCAGTGATAACCAACAAGTAATCTAACTAACAATTCCAAAACTACTGTCTTATACACAGTGTAAGGGGATAAGGAATATGTACATAAGGATATATGAATGAGTGATGGTACAGAGCAGCATACAGTAGATGGTATCGAGTACAGTATATACATATGAGATGAGTATGTAGACAAAGTAAACAAAGTGGCATAGTTAAAGTGGCTAGTGACATAAGAATGCAGTCGATGATCTAGAGTACAGTATATACATATGCATATGAGATGAATAGTGTAGGGTAAGTAACATTATATAAGGTAGCATTGTTTAAAGTGGCTAGTGATATATTTACATAATTTCCCATCAATTCCCATTATTAAAGTGGCTGGAGTTGGGTCAGTGTCAATGACAGTGTGTTGGCAGCAGCCACTCAATGTTAGTGATTGCTGTTTAACAGTCTGATGGCCTTGAGATAGAAGCTGTTTTTCAGTCTCTCGGTCCCAGCTTTGATGCACCTGTACTGACCTCGCCTTCTGGATGATAGCGGGGTGAACAGGCAGTGGTTTGGGTGGTTGATGTCCTTGATGATCTTTATGGCCTTCCTGTAACATCGGGTGGTGTAGGTGTCCTGGAGGGCAGGTAGTTTGCCCCCGGTGATGCGTTGTGCAGACCTCACTACCCTCTGGAGAGCCTTACGGTTGAGGGCGGAGCAGTTGCCGTACCAGGCGGTGATACAGCCCGCCAGGATGCTCTCGATTGTGCATCTGTAGAAGTTTGTGAGTGCTTTTGGTGACAAGCCGAATTTCTTCAGCCTCCTGAGGTTGAAGAGGCGCTGCTGCGCCTTCTTCACGACGCTGTCAGTGTGAGTGGACCAATTCAGTTTGTCTGTGATGTGTATGCCGAGGAACTTAAAACTTGCTACCCTCTCCACTACTGATCCATCGATGTGGATAGGGGGTGTTCCCTCTGCTGTTTCCTGAAGTCCACAATCATCTCCTTAGTTTTGTTGACGTTGAGTGTGAGGTTATTTTCCTGACACCACACTCCGAGGGCCCTCACCTCCTCCCTGTAGGCCGTCTCGTCGTTGTTGGTAATCAAGCCTACCACTGTTGTGTCGTCCGCAAACTTGATGATTGAGTTGGAGCGTGCATGGCCACGCAGTCGTGGGTGAACAGGGAGTACAGGAGAGGGCTCAGAACGCACCCTTGTGGGGCCCCGTGTTGAGGATCAGCGGGGAGGAGATGTTGTTGCCTACCCTCACCACCTGTGGGCGGCCCGTCAGGAAGTCCAGTACCCAGTTGCACAGGGCGGGGTCGAGACCCAGGGTCTCGAGCTTGATGACGAGCTTGGAGGGTACTATGGTATTGAATGCCGAGCTGTAGTCGATGAACAGCATTCTCACATAGGTATTCCTCTTGTCCAGGTGGGTTAGGGCAGTGTGCAGTGTGGTTGAGATTGCATCGTCTGTGGACCTATTTGGGCGGTAAGCAAATTGGAGTGGGTCTAGGGTGTCAGGTAGGGTGGAGGTGATATGGTCCTTGACTAGTCTCTCAAAGCACTTCATGATGACGGAAGTGAGTGCTACGGGCGGTAGTCGTTTAGCTCAGTTACCTTAGCTTTCTTGGGAACAGGAACAATGGTGGCCCTCTTGAAGCATGTGGGAACAGCAGACTGGTATAGGGATTGATTGAATATGTCCGTAAACACACCGGCCAGCTGGTCTGCGCATGCTCTGAGGGCGCGGCTGGGGATGCCGTCTGGGCCTGCAGCCTTGCGAGGGTTAACACGTTTAAACGTCTTACTCACCTCGGCTGCAGTGAAGGAGAGACTGCATGTTTTCGTTGCAGGCAGTGTCAGTGGCACTGTATTGTCCTCAAAGCGGGCAAAAAAGTGATTTAGTCTGCCTGGGAGCAAGACATCCTGGTCCGTGACTGGGCTGGGTTTCTTCTTGTAGTCCGTGATTGACTGTAGACCCTGCCACATGCTTCTTGTGTCTGAGCCATTGAATTGAGATTCCACTTTGTCTCTGTACTGACGCTTAGCTTGTTTAATAGCCTTGCGGAGGGAATAGCTGCATTGTTTATATTCGGACATATTACCAGACACCTTGCCCTGATTAAAAGCAGTGGTTCGCGCTTTCAGTTTCACGCGAATGCTGCCATCAATCCACGGTTTCTGGTTTGGGAATGTTTTTATCGTTGCTATGGGAACGACATCTTCGACGCACGTTCTAATGAACTCGCACACCGAATCAGCGTATTCGTCAATATTTCCATCTGACGCAATACGAAACATGTCCCAGTCCACGTGATGGAAGCAGTCTTGGAGTGTGGAGTCAGCTTGGTCTGACCAGCGTTGGACAGACCTCAGCGTGGGAGCCTCTTGTTTAAGTTTCTGCCTGTAGGCAGGGATCAGCAAAATGGAGTCGTGGTCAGCTTTTCCGAAAGGGGGGCGGGGCAGGGCCTTATATGCATCGCGGAAGTTAGAGTAACAATGATCCAAGGTTTTACCACCCCTGGTTGCGCAATCGATATGCTGGTAAAATTTAGGGAGTCTTGTTTTCAGATTAGCTTTGTTAAAATCCCCAGCTACAATGAATGCAGCCTCCGGATAAATGGTTTCCAGTTTGCAAAGAGTTAAATAAAGTTCGTTCAGAGCCATCGATGTGTCTGCTTGGGGGATATATACGGCTGTGATTATAATCGAGGAGAATTCTCTTGGAAGATAATGCGGTCTACATTTGATTGTGAGGAATTCTAAATCAGGTGAACAGAAGGATTTGAGTTCCTGTATGTTTCCTTCATCACACCATGTCTCGTTAGTCATGAGGCATACGCCCCCGCCACTCTTCTTACCAGAAAGATGTTTGTTTCTGTCGGCGCGATGCGTGGAGAAACCCGTTGGCTGCACCGCCTCGGATTGCGTCTTCCCAGTTAGCCATGTTTCTGTGAAGCAGAGAACGTTGCAGTCTCTGATGTCCCTCTGGAATGCTACTCTTGCTCGGATTTCGTCAACCTTGTTGTCAAGAGACTGGACATTGGCAAGAAGAATGCTGGGGAGTGCTGCGCGATGTGCCCTTTTTCGGAGTCTGACCAGAACACCGCCTCGTTTCCCTCTTTTTCGGAGTCGTTTCCTTGGGTCGCTGCATGCGATCCATTCCGTTGTCCTGTTTGTAAGGCAGAACACCGGATCCGCGTCGCGGAAAACATATTCTTGGTCGTACTGATGGTGAGTTGGCGCTGATCTTATATTCAGTAGTTCTTCTCGACTGTATGTAATGAAACCTAAGATGACCTGGGGTACTAATGTAAGAAATAACACGTAAAAAAACAAAAAACTGCATAGTTTCCTAGGAACGCGAAGCGAGGCGGCCATCTCAGTCGGCGCCGGAAGTCGCCGGAAGCTATGGTTTTACTCCAGCAGCAACCAGCTGAGGAACTGCAGCACCCCTACATCCCACAACTATGGTTTTACTCCGGCAGCAACCAGCTGAGGTGCTGCAGCACCCCTACATCCCACAGCTATGGTTTTACTCCAGCAGCAACCAGCTGATGAGCTGCAGCACCCCTACATCCCACAGCTATGGTTTTACTCCAGCGGCAACCAGCTGAGGTGCTGCAGCACCCCTACATCCCACAGCTATGGTTTTACTCCAGCAGCAACCAGCTGAGGTGCTGCAGCACCCCTACATCCAGCTATGGTTTTACTCCAGCAGCAACCAGCTGAGGTGCTGCAGCACCCCTACATCCCACAGCTATGGTTTTACTCCAGCAGCAACCAGCTGAGGTGCTGCAGCACCCCTACATCCCACAGCTATGGTTTTACTCCAGCAGCAACCAGCTGAGGTGCTGCAGCACCCCTACATCCCACAGCTATGGTTTTACTCCAGCAGCAACCAGCTGAGGTGCTGCAGCACCCCCATCCCACAGCTATGGTTTTACTCCAGCAGCAACCAGCTGAGGTGCTGCAGCACCCCTACATCCCACAGCTATGGTTTTCTCCAGCAGCAACCAGCTGAGGTGCTGCAGCACCCCTACATCCCACAGCTATGGTTTTACCTGCAGCACCCTACATCCCACAGCTATGGTTTTACTCCAGCAGCAACCAGCTGAGGAGCTGCAGCACCCATCCCACAGCTACATCCCACAGCTATGGTTTTACTCCAGCAGCAACCAGCTGAGGAGCTGCAGCACCCCTACATCCCACAGCTATGGTTTTACTCCAGCAGCAACCAGCTGAGGTGCTGCAGCACCCCTACATCCCACAGCTATGGTTTTACTCCAGCAGCTACCAGCTGAGGTGCTGCAGCACCCCTACATCCCACAGCTATG
The DNA here is from genome assembly GCF_034236695.1 of Oncorhynchus nerka. Classification (NCBI taxonomy): domain Eukaryota; kingdom Metazoa; phylum Chordata; class Actinopteri; order Salmoniformes; family Salmonidae; genus Oncorhynchus; species Oncorhynchus nerka. The sequence goes on along the minus strand of NW_027037819.1, from coordinate 4,208 downwards.
GTTTTACTCCAGCAGCAACCAGCTGAGGTGCTGCAGCACCCCTACATCCCACAGCTATGGTTTTACTCCAGCAGCAACCAGCTGAGGTGCTGCAGCACCCCTACATCCCACAGCTATGGTTTTACTCCAGCAGCAACCAGCTGAGGTGCTGCAGCACCCCTACATCCCACAGCTATGGGTTTACTCCAGCAGCAACCAGCTGACGTGCTGCAGCACCCCTACACCCCACAGCTATAGTTTTACTCCAGCAGCAACCAGCTGAGGTGCTGCAGCACCCCTACACCCCACAGCTATGGTTTTACTCCAGCAGCAACCAGCTGAGGACCTGCAGCACCCCTACATCCCACAGCTATGGTTTTACTCCAGCAGCAACCAGCTGAGGTTCTGCAGCACCCCTACATCCCACAGCTATGGTTTTACTCCTGCAGCAACCAGCTGAGGTGCTGCAGCACCCCTACATCCCACAGCTATGGTTTTACTCCAGCAGCAACCAGCTGAGGAACTGCAGCACCCCTACATCCCACAACTATGGTTTTACTCCGGCAGCAACCAGCTGAGGTGCTGCAGCACCCCTACATCCCACAGCTATGGTTTACTCCAGCAGCAACCAGCTGATGAGCTGCAGCACCCCTACATCCCACAGCTATGGTTTTATTCCAGCGGCAACCAGCTGATGAGCTGCAGCACCCCTACATCCCACAGCTATGGTTTTACTCCAGCTGCAACCAGCTGAGGTGCTGCAGCACCCCTACATCCCACAGCTATGGTTTTACTCCAGCAGCAACCAGCTGAGGTGCTGCAGCACCCCTACATCCCACAGCTATGGTTTTACTCCAGCAGCAACCAGCTGAGGTGCTGCAGCACCCCTACATCCCACAGCTATGGTTTTACTCCAGCAGCAACCAGCTGAGGTGCTGCAGCACCCCTACATCCCACAGCTATGGTTTTACTCCAGCAGCAACCAGCTGAGGTGCTGCAGCACCCCTACATCCCACAGCTATGGTTTTACTCCAGCAGCAACCAGCTGAGGTGCTGCAGCACCCCTACATCCCACAGCTATGGTTTTCCTCCAGCAGCAACCAGCTGAGGTGCTGCAGCACCCCTACATCCCACAGCTATGGTTTTACCCAGCAGCAACCAGCTGAGGACCTGCAGCACCCCTACATCCCACAGCTATGGTTTTACTCCAGCAGCAACCAGCTGAGGAGCTGCAGCACCCCTATATCCCACAGCTATGGTTTTACTCCAGCAGCAACCAGCTGAGGAGCTGCAGCACCCCTACATCCCACAGCTATGGTTTTACTCCAGCAGCAACCAGCTGAGGTGCTGCAGCACCCCTACATCCCACAGCTATGGTTTTACTCCAGCAGCAACCAGCTGAGGTGCTGCAGCACCCCTACATCCCACAGCTATGGTTTTACTCCAGCAGCAACCAGCTGAGGTGCTGCAGCACCCCTACATCCCACAGCTATGGTTTTACTCCAGCAGCAACCAGCTGAGGTGCTGCAGCACCCCTACATCCCACAGCTATGGTTTTATTCCAGCAGCAACCAGCTGAGGTGCTGCAGCACCCTACATCCCACAGCTATGGTTTTACTCCAGCAGCAACCAGCTGAGGTGCTGCAGCACCCCATCCCACAGCCCCACAGCTGATGCTGTTTTACTCCAGCAGCAACCAGCTGAGGTGCTGCAGCACCCTACACCCCACAGCTATGGTTTTACTCCAGCAGCAACCAGCTGAGGACCCAGCAGCAACCAGCTGAGGAGCAGCACCCCTACATCCCACAGCTATGGTTTTACTCCAGCAGCAACCAGCTGAGGTTCTGCAGCACCCTACATCCCAGCACCCAGCAGCAACATCCCAGCACAGCTATCCCACAGTTTTACTCCAGCAGCAACCAGCTGAGGAGCTGCAGCACCCCTACATCCCACAGCTATGGTTTTACTCCAGCAGCAACCAGCTGAGGCTGCAGCACCCCTACATCCCACAGCTATGGTTTTACTCCAGCAGCAACCAGCTGAGGTGCTGCACATCCCCCACAGCTATGGTTTTACTCCAGCAGCAACCAGCTGAGGTGCTGCAGCACCCCTACATCCCACAGCTATGGTTTTACTCCAGCAGCAACCAGCTGAGGTGCTGCAGCACCCCTACATCCCACAGCTATGGTTTTACTCCAGCAGCAACCAGCTGAGGAGCTGCAGCACCCCTACATCCCACAGCTATGGTTTTACTCCAGCAGCAACCAGCTGAGGTGCTGGTTTTACTCCAGCAGCAACCAGCTGAGGTGCTGCAGCATCCCCACAGCTATGGTTTTACTCCAGCAGCAACCAGCTGAGGTGCTGCAGCACCCCTACATCCCACAGCTATGGTTTTACTCCAGCAGCAACCAGCTGAGGTGCTGCAGCACCCCTGCTAGGTTTTACTCCAGCAGCAACCAGCTGCAGCACCCCTACATCCCACAGCTATGGTTTTACTGCTGCAGCACCCCTACATCCCACAGCTATGGTTTTACTCCAGCAGCAGCTGAGGTGCTGCAGCACCCCTACATCCCACAGCTATGGTTTTACTCCAGCAGCAACCAGCTGAGGTGCTGCAGCACCCTACATCCCACAGCTATGGTTTTACTCCAGCAGCAACCAGCTGAGCAGCACCCCTACATCCCACAGCTGCAGCACCCAGCTACATCCCACAGCTATGGTTTTACTCCAGCAGCAACCAGCTGAGGAGCTGCAGCACCCTACATCCCACAGCTATGGTTTTACTCCAGCAGCAACCAGCTGAGGTGCTGCAGCACCATCCCACAGCTCCCAGCAGCTACCAGCTGGTTTTACTCCAGCAGGTTTTACTCAGCAGCAACAGCTGCAGGTGCTGCAGCACCAGCTGAGGTGCTGCAGCACCCTCCCCACAGCTATGGTTTTACTCCAGCAGCAACCAGCTGAGGTGCTGCAGCACCCCTACATCCCACAGCTATGGTTTTACTCCAGCAGCAACCAGCTGAGGTGCTGCAGCACCCCTACATCCCACAGCTATGGTTTTACTCCAGCAGCAACCAGCTGAGGTGCTGCAGCACCCCTACATCCCACAGCTATGGTTTTACTCCAGCAGCAACCAGCTGAGGTGCTGCAGCACCCCTACATCCCACAGCTATGGTTTTACTCCAGCAGCAACCAGCTGAGGTGCTGCAGCACCCCTACATCCCACAGCTATGGTTTTACTCCAGCAGCAACCAGCTGAGGTGCTGCAGCACCCCTACATCCCACAGCTATGGTTTTACTCCCAGCAGGTTTTACAGCAGCCAGCTGAGGTGCTGCAGCACCCCTACATCCCACAGCTATGGTTTTACTCCAGCAGCAACCAGCTGAGGACCTGCAGCACCCCTACATCCCACAGCTATGGTTTTACTCCAGCAGCAACCAGCTGAGGTGCTGCAGCACCCCTACATCCCACAGCTATGGTTTTACTCCAGCAGCAACCAGCTGAGGTGCTGCAGCACCCCTACATCCCACAGCTATGGTTTTACTCCAGCAGCAACCAGCTGAGGTGCTGCAGCACCCCTACATCCCACAGCTATGGTTTTACTCCAGCAGCAACCAGCTGAGGTGCTGCAGCACCCCTACATCCCACAGCTATGGTTTTACTCCAGCAGCAACCAGCTGAGGTGCTGCAGCACCCCTACATCCCACAGCTATGGTTTTACTCCAGCAGCAACCAGCTGAGGTGCTGCAGCACCCCTACATCCCACAGCTATGGTTTTACTCCAGCAACCAGCTGAGTGCTGCAGCACCCCACATCCCAGCTATGGTTTTACTCCAGCAGCAACCAGCTGAGGTGCTGCAGCACCCCTCATCCCACAGCTATGGTTTTACTCCAGCAGCAACCAGCTGAGGTGCTGCAGCACCCTACATCCCACAGCTATGGTTTTACTCCAGCAGCAACCAGCTGAGGTGCTGCAGCACCCCTACATCCCACAGCTATGGTTTTACTCCAGCAGCAACCAGCTGAGGTGCTGCAGCACCCCATCCCACAGCTACATCCCACAGCTATGGTTTTACTCCAGCAGCAACCAGCTGAGGAGCTGCAGCACTGAGGTGCTGCAGCACCCCTACATCCCACAGCTATGGTTTTACTCCAGCAGCAACCAGCTGAGGTGCTGCAGCACCCCTACATCCCACAGCTATGGTTTTACTCCAGCAGCAACCAGCTGAGG
>NW_027037818.1:0-22754 GCF_034236695.1 Oncorhynchus nerka | reverse complement strand
ACTACGGTCTGTAGATACGAGGTGAGTAGATACGAGGTGAGTAGATACGAGGTAGACTACGGTCTGTAGATACTACGGTCTGTAGATACTACGGTCTGTAGATACGAGGTAGACTACGGCCTGTAGATACTACGGTCTGTAGATACGAGGTAGACTACGGTCTGTAGATACTACGGTCTGTAGATATGAGGTAGACTACGGCCTGTAGATACTACGGTCTGTAGATACTACGGTCTGTAGATACGAGGTGAGTAGATACGAGGTGAGTAGATACGAGGTAGACTACGGTCTGTAGATACTACGGTCTGTAGATACGAGGTAGACTACGGCCTGTAGATACTACGGTCTGTAGATATGAGGTAGACTACGGCCTGTAGATACTACGGTCTGTAGATACTACGGCCTGTAGATATGGGGTAGACTACGGTCTGTAGATACTACTGTCTGTAGATACGAGGTAGACTACGGTCTGTAGATACTAAGGTCTGTAGATACTACGGTCTGTAGATACGAGGTAGACTACGGTCTGTAGATACTACGGCCTGTAGATACGAGGTAGACTACGGTCTGTAGATACTACGGCCTGTAGATACGAGGTAGACTACGGTCTGTAGATACTACGGTCTGTAGATACTACGGCCTGTAGATACGGGGTAGACTATGGTCTGTAGATACTACGGCCTGTAGATACGAGGTAGACTACGGCCTGTAGATACTACGGCCTGTAGATACTACGGCCTGTAGATACGGGGTAGACTACGGTCTGTAGATACGAGGTGAGTAGATACGAGGTAGACTACGGTCTGTAGATACTACGGTCTGTAGATACTACGGTCTGTAGATACGGGTGAGTAGATACGAGGTAGACTACGGTCTGTAGATACTACGGTCTGTAGATATGAGGTAGACTACAGCCTGTAGATACTACGGCCTGTAGATACTAAGGTCTGTAGATACTACGGTCTGTAGATACTACGGTCTGTAGATACTACGGTCTGTAGATACGAGGTGAGTAGATACGAGGTAGACTACGGCCTGTAGATATTACGGCCTGTAGATACTACGGTCTGTAGATACTACGGCCTGTAGATACGAGGTGAGTAGATACGAGGTAGACTACGGTCTGTAGATACTACGGTCTGTAGATACTACGGTCTGTAGATACTACGGTCTGTAGATACGAGGTGAGTAGATACGAGGTAGACTACGGCCTGTAGATATTACGGCCTGTAGATACTACGGCCTGTAGATACGGGGTAGACTATGGTCTGTAGATACTACGGCCTGTAGATACGAGGTAGACTACGGACTGTAGATACTACGGCCTGTAGATACTACGGCCTGTAGATACGGGGTAGACTACGGTCTGTAGATACTACGGTCTGTAGATACGAGGTGAGTAGATATGAGGTAGACTACGGTCTGTAGATACTACGGTCTGTAGATACTACGGTCTGTAGATACGAGGTGAGTAGATATGAGGTAGACTACGGTCTGTAGATACTACGGTCTGTAGATACTACGGTCTGTAGATACTACGGTCTGTAGATACGAGGTGAGTAGATACGAGGTAGACTACGGTCTGTAGATACTACGGTCTGTAGATACGAGGTGAGTAGATACGAGGTAGACTACGGTCTGTAGATACTACGGTCTGTAGATATGAGGTAGACTACAGCCTGTAGATACTACGGCCTGTAGATACTAAGGTCTGTAGATACTACGGTCTGTAGATACTACGGTCTGTAGATACGAGGTGAGTAGATACGAGGTAGACTACGGTCTGTAGATACTACGGTCTGTAGATACGAGGTGAGTAGATACGAGGTAGACTACGGCCTGTAGATATTACGGCCTGTAGATACTACGGTCTGTAGATACTACGGCCTGTAGATACGAGGTGAGGAGATACGAGGTAGACTACGGTCTGTAGATACTACGGTCTGTAGATACTACGGTCTGTAGATACGAGGTAGACTACGGTCTGTAGATACGAGGTGAGTAGATACGAGGTGAGTAGATACGAGGTAGACTACGGTCTGTAGATACTACGTCTGTAGATACTAATGCCTGTAGATACGGGTGACTAGGACTGTGATACTACTGCCTGTAGATATCGGGTAGACTACGTCTGTAGATACTACGGTCTGTAGATACTACGGTCTGTAGATACGAGGTGAGTAGATATGAGGTAGACTACGGTCTGTAGATACTACGGTCTGTAGATACTACGGTCTGTAGATACGAGGTGAGTAGATATGAGGTAGACTACGGTCTGTAGATACTACGGTCTGTAGATACTACGGTCTGTAGATACTACGGTCTGTAGATACGAGGTGAGTAGATACGAGGTAGACTACGGTCTGTAGATACTACGGTCTGTAGATATGAGGTAGACTACAGCCTGTAGATACTACGGCCTGTAGATACTAAGGTCTGTAGATACTAAGGTCTGTAGATACTACGGTCTGTAGATACTACGGTCTGTAGATACTACGGTGAGTAGATACGAGGTGAGTAGATACGAGGTAGACTACGGCCTGTAGATACTACGGCCTGTAGATACTACGGCCTGTAGATACTACGGCCTGTAGATACGGGGTAGACTACGGTCTGTAGATACTACGGTCTGTAGATACTACGGTCTGTAGATACGAGGTAGACTACGGTCTGTAGATACGAGGTGAGTAGATGCGAGGTGAGTAGATACGAGGTAGACTACGGTCTGTAGATATTACGGTCTGTAGATACTACGGTCTGTAGATACGAGGTAGACTACGGTCTGTAGATACGAGGTAGACTACGGTCTGTAGATATTACGGTCTGTAGATACTACGGTCTGTAGATACGAGGTAGACTATGGTCTGTAGATACTACGGCCTGTAGATACGGGGTAGACTACGGTCTGTAGATACTACGGTCTGTAGATACGAGGTAGACTACGGTCTGTAGATACGAGGTAGACTACGGCCTGTAGATACTACGGTCTGTAGATATTACGGTCTGTAGATACTACGGTCTGTAGATACGAGGTAGACTACGGCCTGTAGATACTACGGTCTGTAGATACTACGGTCTGTAGATACTACGGTCTGTAGATACGAGGTAGACTACGGTCTGTAGATACTACGGTCTGTAGATACTACGGTCTGTAGATACGAGGTAGACTACGGTCTGTAGATACTACGGTCTGTAGATACTACGGTCTGTAGATACGAGGTGAGTAGATATGAGGTAGACTACGGTCTGTAGATACTACGGTCTGTAGATACGAGGTGAGTAGATACGAGGTAGACTACGGTCTGTAGATACTACGGTCTGTAGATATGAGGTAGACTACAGCCTGTAGATACTACGGCCTGTAGATACTAAGGTCTGTAGATACTAAGGTCTGTAGATACTAAGGTCTGTAGATACTACGGTCTGTAGATACTACGGTGAGTAGATACGAGGTGAGTAGATACGAGGTAGACTACGGCCTGTAGATACTACGGCCTGTAGATACTAATGCCTGTAGATACCACGGCCTGAGATACAGGGTAGACTCACGCCCTGTAGATACGAGGTAGACTACGGTCTGTAGATACGGGTGAGTAGATGCGAGGTCTGTAGATACGAGGTAGACTACGGCCTGTAGATATTGAGTAGATGCTGAGTAGATACTACGGTCTGTAGATATTACGGGTAGACTGGGTAGACGGTCTGTAGATACGAGGTAGACTACGGTCTGTAGATATTACGGTCTGTAGATACTACGGTCTGTAGATACGAGGTAGACTATGGTCTGTAGATACTACGGCCTGTAGATACGGGGTAGACTACGGTCTGTAGATACTACGGTCTGTAGATACGAGGTAGACTACGGTCTGTAGATACGAGGTAGACTACGGCCTGTAGATACTACGGTGAGTAGATATTACGGTCTGTAGATACTACGGTCTGTAGATACGAGGTAGACTACGGCCTGTAGATACTACGGTCTGTAGATACTACGGTCTGTAGATAAGAGGTGAGTAGATACGAGGTGAGTAGATACGAGGTAGACTACGGTCTGTAGATACTACGGTCTGTAGATACTACGGTCTGTAGATACGAGGTAGACTACGGTCTGTAGATACTACGGTCTGTAGATACGAGGTAGACTACGGCCTGTAGATACTACGGTCTGTAGATATGAGGTAGACTACGGCCTGTAGATACTACGGCCTGTAGATATGGGGTAGATACGGTCTGTAGATACTACGGTCTGTAGATACGAGGTAGACTACGGTCTGTAGATACTAAGGTCTGTAGATACTACGGTCTGTAGATACGAGGTAGACTACGGTCTGTAGATACTACGGCCTGTAGATACGAGGTAGACTACGGTCTGTAGATACTACGGCCTGTAGATACTAGACTACGGCCTGTAGATACTACGGCCTGTAGATACGGGGTAGACTACGGTCTGTAGATACGAGGTGAGTAGATACGAGGTAGACTACGGTCTGTAGATACTACGGTCTGTAGATACTACGGTCTGTAGATACGAGGTGAGTAGATACGAGGTAGACTACGGTCTGTAGATACTACGGTCTGTAGATACGAGGTAGACTACGGCCTGTAGATATTACGGCCTGTAGATACTACGGTCTGTAGATACGAGGTAGACTACGGTCTGTAGATATTACGGTCTGTAGATACTACGGTCTGTAGATACGAGGTGAGTAGATACGAGGTAGACTACGGCCTGTAGATATTACGGTCTGTAGATACTACGGCCTGTAGATACTACGGCCTGTAGATACGAGGTAGACTACGGCCTGTAGATATTACGGCCTGTAGATACTACGGTCTGTAGATACGAGGTGAGTAGATACGAGGTAGACTACGGTCTGTAGATATTACGGTCTGTAGATACTACGGTCTGTAGATACGAGGTAGACTACGGTCTGTAGATACTACGGTCTGTAGATACTACGGTCTGTAGATACGAGGTAGACTACGGTCTGTAGATACGAGGTGAGTAGATACGAGGTGAGTAGATACGAGGTAGACTACGGTCTGTAGATACTACGGTCTGTAGATACTACGGCCTGTAGATACGGGGTAGACTATGGTCTGTAGATACTACGGCCTGTAGATACGAGGTAGACTACGGACTGTAGATACTACGGCCTGTAGATACTACGGCCTGTAGATACGGGGTAGACTACGGTCTGTAGATACTACGGTCTGTAGATACTACGGTCTGTAGATACGAGGTGAGTAGATACGAGGTGAGTAGATACGAGGTAGACTACGGTCTGTAGATACTACGGTCTGTAGATACTACGGTCTGTAGATACGAGGTGAGTAGATATGAGGTAGACTACGGTCTGTAGATACTACGGTCTGTAGATACTACGGTCTGTAGATACTACGGTCTGTAGATACGAGGTGAGTAGATACGAGGTAGACTACGGTCTGTAGATACTACGGTCTGTAGATATGAGGTAGACTACAGCCTGTAGATACTACGGCCTGTAGATACTAAGGTCTGTAGATACTAAGGTCTGTAGATACTACGGTCTGTAGATACTACGGTCTGTAGATACTACGGTGAGTAGATACGAGGTGAGTAGATACGAGGTAGACTACGGTCTGTAGATACTACGGTCTGTAGATATGAGGTAGACTACAGCCTGTAGATACTACGGCCTGTAGATACTAAGGTCTGTAGATACTAAGGTCTGTAGATATTACGGTCTGTAGATACTACGGTCTGTAGATACGAGGTAGACTACGGTCTGTAGATACGAGGTAGACTACGGTCTGTAGATATTACGGTCTGTAGATACTACGGTCTGTAGATACGAGGTAGACTATGGTCTGTAGATACTACGGCCTGTAGATACGGGGTAGACTACGGTCTGTAGATACTACGGTCTGTAGATACGAGGTAGACTACGGTCTGTAGATACGAGGTAGACTACGGCCTGTAGATACTACGGTCTGTAGATATTACGGTCTGTAGATACTACGGTCTGTAGATACGAGGTAGACTACGGCCTGTAGATACTACGGTCTGTAGATACTACGGTCTGTAGATAAGAGGTAGACTACGGTCTGTAGATACTACGGTCTGTAGATATTACGGCCTGTAGATACTACGGTCTGTAGATACGAGGTGAGTAGATACGAGGTAGACTACGGTCTGTAGATATTACGGTCTGTAGATACTACGGTCTGTAGATACGAGGTAGACTACGGTCTGTAGATACTACGGTCTGTAGATACTACGGTCTGTAGATACGAGGTAGACTACGGTCTGTAGATACGAGGTGAGTAGATACGAGGTGAGTAGATACGAGGTAGACTACGGTCTGTAGATATTACGGTCTGTAGATACTACGGTCTGTAGATACGAGGTAGACTACGGTCTGTAGATATTACGGTCTGTAGATACTACGGTCTGTAGATACGAGGTGAGTAGATACGAGGTAGACTACGGCCTGTAGATATTACGGCCTGTAGATACTACGGTCTGTAGATACGAGGTGAGTAGATACGAGGTAGACTACGGTCTGTAGATACTACGGTCTGTAGATACTACTTGGTCTGTGGTAGATACGAGGTAGACTACGGTCTGTAGATACGAGGTGAGTAGATACGAGGTAGACTACGGTCTGTAGATATTACGGTCTGTAGATACTACGGTCTGTAGATACGAGGTAGACTACGGTCTGTAGATACGAGGTAGACTATGGTCTGTAGATACTACGGCCTGTAGATACGGGGTAGACTACGGTCTGTAGATACGAGGTAGACAACGGGCTGTAGATACGAGGTAGACTACGGCCTGTAGATACTACGGTCTGTAGATACTACGGTCTGTAGATACGAGGTGAGTAGATACGAGGTAGACTACGGTCTGTAGATATTACGGTCTGTAGATACTACGGTCTGTAGATACGAGGTAGACTACGGTCTGTAGATACTACGGTCTGTAGATACTACGGTCTGTAGATACGAGGTAGACTACGGTCTGTAGATACTACGGTCTGTAGATACTACGGTCTGTAGATACGAGGTAGACTACGGTCTGTAGATACGAGGTGAGTAGATACGAGGTGAGTAGATACGAGGTAGACTACGGTCTGTAGATATTACGGTCTGTAGATACTACGGTCTGTAGATACGAGGTAGACTACGGTCTGTAGATACTACGGTCTGTAGATACTACGGTCTGTAGATACGAGGTAGACTACGGTCTGTAGATACGAGGTGAGTAGATACGAGGTGAGTAGATACGAGGTAGACTACGGTCTGTAGATACTACGGTCTGTAGATATTACGGCCTGTAGATACTACGGTCTGTAGATACGAGGTGAGTAGATACGAGGTAGACTACGGTCTGTAGATATTACGGTCTGTAGATACTACGGTCTGTAGATACGAGGTAGACTACGGTCTGTAGATACTACGGTCTGTAGATACTACGGTCTGTAGATACGAGGTAGACTACGTCTGTAGATACGAGGTGAGTAGATACGAGGTGAGTAGATACGAGGTAGACTACGGTCTGTAGATATTACGGTCTGTAGATATTACGGTCTGTAGATACCAGGTAGACTACGGTCTGTAGATATTACGGTCTGTAGATACTACGTCTGTAGATACGAGGTAGACTACGGTCTGTAGATACGAGGTAGACTATGGTCTGTAGATACTACGGCCTGTAGATACGGGGTAGACTACGGTCTGTAGATACGAGGTAGACAACGGGCTGTAGATACGAGGTAGACTACGGCATGTAGATACTACGGTCTGTAGATACTACGGTCTGTAGATACGAGGTGAGTAGATACGAGGTAGACTACGGTCTGTAGATATTACGGTCTGTAGATACTACGGTCTGTAGATACGAGGTAGACTACGGTCTGTAGATACTACGGTCTGTAGATACTACGGTCTGTAGATACGAGGTAGACTATGGTCTGTAGATATGAGGTGAGTAGCAGCCTCAGTAGACTATGGTCTGTAGATAAGAAAAGCGCTACATAAAATACATCTATTATTATTATTCTAATAGCCCCAGTAGACTACGGCCTGTAGATACTAAGGTCTGTAGATACTAAGGTCTGTAGATACGAGGTGAGTAGATACGAGGTAGACTACGGTCTGTAGATACTACGGTCTGTAGATACTACGGTCTGTAGATACGAGGTGAGTAGATACGAGGTAGACTACGGTCTGTAGATACTACGGTCTGTAGATACGAGGTAGACTACGGCCTGTAGATATTACGGCCTGTAGATACTACGGTCTGTAGATACGAGGTAGACTACGGTCTGTAGATATTACGGTCTGTAGATACTACGGTCTGTAGATACGAGGTGAGTAGATACGAGGTAGACTACGGCCTGTAGATATTACGGCCTGTAGATACTACGGCCTGTAGATACTACGGCCTGTAGATACGAGGTGAGTAGATACGAGGTAGACTACGGCCTGTAGATATTACGGCCTGTAGATACTACGGTCTGTAGATACGAGGTGAGTAGATACGAGGTAGACTACGGTCTGTAGATATTACGGTCTGTAGATACTACGGTCTGTAGATACGAGGTAGACTACGGTCTGTAGATACTACGGTCTGTAGATACGAGGTAGACTACGGTCTGTAGATACGAGGTGAGTAGATACGAGGTGAGTAGATACGAGGTAGACTACGGTCTGTAGATATTACGGTCTGTAGATACTACGGTCTGTAGATACGAGGTAGACTACGGTCTGTAGATATTACGGTCTGTAGATACTACGGTCTGTAGATACGAGGTAGACTACGGTCTGTAGATACGAGGTAGACTATGGTCTGTAGATACTACGGCCTGTAGATACGGGGTAGACTACGGTCTGTAGATACGAGGTAGACAACGGGCTGTAGATACGAGGTAGACTACGGCCTGTAGATACTACGGTCTGTAGATACTACGGTCTGTAGATACGAGGTGAGTAGATACGAGGTAGACTACGGTCTGTAGATATTACGGTCTGTAGATACTACGGTCTGTAGATACGAGGTAGACTACGGTCTGTAGATACTACGGTCTGTAGATACTACGGTCTGTAGATACGAGGTAGACTATGGTCTGTAGATATGAGGTGAGTAGCAGCCTTGCAGAGATATGGTCTGTAGATAAGAAAAGCGCCATATAAAATACATCTATTATTATTATTCTAATAGCCCCAGTAGACTACGGCCTGTAGATACTAAGGTCTGTAGATACTAAGGTCTGTAGATACGAGGTGAGTAGATACGAGGTAGACTACGGTCTGTAGATACTACGGTCTGTAGATACTACGGCCTGTAGATACTACGGCCTGTAGATACTACGGTCTGTAGATACTACGGCCTGTAGATACCAAGGTCTGTAGATACTAAGGTCTGTAGATACTAAGGTCTGTAGATACGAGGTGAGTAGATACGAGGTAGACTACGGTCTGTAGATACTACGGTCTGTAGATACGAGGTGAGTAGATACGAGGTAGACTACGGTCTGTAGATACTACGGTCTGTAGATACGAGGTAGACTATGGTCTGTAGATATTACGGTCTGTAGATATTACGGTCTGTAGATACTACGGTCTGTAGATACGAGGTAGACTATGGTCTGTAGATATTACGGTCTGTAGATACTACGGTCTGTAAATACGAGGTAGACTATGGTCTGTAGATACTACGGTCTGTAGATACTACGGTCTGTAGATACGAGGTGAGTAGCAGCCTCAGTAGACTACGGTCTGTAGATACTACGGTCTGTAGATACTACGGTCTGTAGATACGAGGTAGACTATGGTCTGTAGATATTACGGTCTGTAGATATTACGGTCTGTAGATACTACGGTCTGTAGATACGAGGTAGACTATGGTCTGTAGATATTACGGTCTGTAGATACTACGGTCTGTAAATACGAGGTAGACTATGGTCTGTAGATACTACGGTCTGTAGATACTACGGTCTGTAGATACGAGGTGAGTAGCAGCCTCAGTAGACTACGGTCTGTAGATACTACGGTCTGTAGATACTACGGCCTGTAGATACGGGGTAGACTACGGTCTGTAGATACTACGGCCTGTAGATACGAGGTAGACTACGGCCTGTAGATACTACGGCCTGTAGATACGGGGTAGACTACGGTCTGTAGATACGAGGTGAGTAGATACGAGGTAGACTACGGTCTGTAGATACTACGGTCTGTAGATACTACGGTCTGTAGATACGAGGTGAGTAGATACGAGGTAGACTACGGTCTGTAGATACTACGGTCTGTAGATACGAGGTAGACTACGGCCTGTAGATATTACGGCCTGTAGATACTACGGTCTGTAGATACGAGGTAAACTACGGTCTGTAGATATTACGGTCTGTAGATACTACGGTCTGTAGATACGAGGTGAGTAGATACGAGGTAGACTACGGCCTGTAGATATTACGGCCTGTAGATACTACGGTCTGTAGATACGAGGTAGACTACGGCCTGTAGATATTACGGCCTGTAGATACTACGGCCTGTAGATACTACGGCCTGTAGATACGAGGTGAGTAGATACGAGGTAGACTACGGCCTGTAGATATTACGGCCTGTAGATACTACGGTCTGTAGATACGAGGTGAGTAGATACGAGGTAGACTACGGTCTGTAGATACTACGGTCTGTAGATACTACGGTCTGTAGATACGAGGTAGACTACGGTCTGTAGATACGAGGTGAGTAGATACGAGGTAGACTACGGTCTGTAGATATTACGGTCTGTAGATACTACGGTCTGTAGATACGAGGTAGACTACGGTCTGTAGATACGAGGTAGACTATGGTCTGTAGATACTACGGCCTGTAGATACGGGGTAGACTACGGTCTGTAGATACGAGGTAGACAACGGGCTGTAGATACGAGGTAGACTACGGCCTGTAGATACTACGGTCTGTAGATACTACGGTCTGTAGATACGAGGTGAGTAGATACGAGGTAGACTACGGTCTGTAGATATTACGGTCTGTAGATACTACGGTCTGTAGATACGAGGTAGACTACGGTCTGTAGATACTACGGTCTGTAGATACTACGGTCTGTAGATACGAGGTAGACTATGGTCTGTAGATATGAGGTGAGTAGCAGCCTCAGTAGACTATGGTCTGTAGATAAGAAAAGCGCTACATAAAATACATCTATTATTATTATTCTAATAGCCCCAGTAGACTACGGCCTGTAGATACTAAGGTCTGTAGATACTAAGGTCTGTAGATACGAGGTGAGTAGATACGAGGTAGACTACGGTCTGTAGATACTACGGTCTGTAGATACGAGGTGAGTAGATACGAGGTAGACTACGGTCTGTAGATACTACGGTCTGTAGATACGAGGTAGACTACGGCCTGTAGATATTACGGCCTGTAGATACTACGGTCTGTAGATACGAGGTAGACTACGGTCTGTAGATATTACGGTCTGTAGATACTACGGTCTGTAGATACGAGGTGAGTAGATACGAGGTAGACTACGGCCTGTAGATATTACGGCCTGTAGATACTACGGCCTGTAGATACTACGGCCTGTAGATACGAGGTGAGTAGATACGAGGTAGACTACGGCCTGTAGATATTACGGCCTGTAGATACTACGGTCTGTAGATACGAGGTGAGTAGATACGAGGTAGACTACGGTCTGTAGATATTACGGTCTGTAGATACTACGGTCTGTAGATA
This sequence comes from Oncorhynchus nerka, assembly GCF_034236695.1. Classification (NCBI taxonomy): domain Eukaryota; kingdom Metazoa; phylum Chordata; class Actinopteri; order Salmoniformes; family Salmonidae; genus Oncorhynchus; species Oncorhynchus nerka. The sequence continues at coordinate 11,024 of NW_027037818.1, read as the reverse complement.
CGAGGTAGACTACGGTCTGTAGATACTACGGTCTGTAGATACTACGGTCTGTAGATACGAGGTAGACTACGGTCTGTAGATATTACGGTCTGTAGATACTACGGTCTGTAGATACGAGGTAGACTACGGTCTGTAGATATTACGGTCTGTAGATACTACGGTCTGTAGATACGAGGTAGACTACGGTCTGTAGATACGAGGTAGACTATGGTCTGTAGATACTACGGCCTGTAGATACGGGGTAGACTACGGTCTGTAGATACGAGGTAGACAACGGGCTGTAGATACGAGGTAGACTACGGCCTGTAGATACTACGGTCTGTAGATACTACGGTCTGTAGATACGAGGTGAGTAGATACGAGGTAGACTACGGTCTGTAGATATTACGGTCTGTAGATACTACGGTCTGTAGATACGAGGTAGACTACGGTCTGTAGATACTACGGTCTGTAGATACTACGGTCTGTAGATACGAGGTAGACTATGGTCTGTAGATATGAGGTGAGTAGCAGCCTCAGTAGACTATGGTCTGTAGATAAGAAAAGCGCTACATAAAATACATCTATTATTATTATTCTAATAGCCCCAGTAGACTACGGCCTGTAGATACTAAGGTCTGTAGATACTAAGGTCTGTAGATACTAAGGTCTGTAGATACGAGGTGAGTAGATACGAGGTAGACTACGGTCTGTAGATACTACGGTCTGTAGATACTACGGTCTGTAGATACTACGGCCTGTAGATACTACGGCCTGTAGATACCAAGGTCTGTAGATACTAAGGTCTGTAGATACTAAGGTCTGTAGATACGAGGTGAGTAGATACGAGGTAGACTACGGTCTGTAGATACTACGGTCTGTAGATACGAGGTGAGTAGATACGAGGTGAGTAGATACGAGGTAGACTACGGTCTGTAGATACTACGGTCTGTAGATACTACGGTCTGTAGATACGAGGTAGACTATGGTCTGTAGATATTACGGTCTGTAGATATTACGGTCTGTAGATACTACGGTCTGTAGATACTACGGTCTGTAGATACGAGGTGAGTAGATACGAGGTGAGTAGATACGAGGTAGACTACGGTCTGTAGATACTAAGGTCTGTAGATACTACGGTCTGTAGATACTACGGTCTGTAGATACGAGGTGAGTAGATACGAGGTGAGTAGACTACGGTCTGTAGATACTACGGTCTGTAGATACTACGGTCTGTAGATACTACGGCCTGTAGATACGGGGTAGACTACGGTCTGTAGATACGAGGTAGACAACGGGCTGTAGATACGAGGTAGACTACGGCCTGTAGATATTACGGCCTGTAGATACTACGGTCTGTAGATACGAGGTGAGTAGATACGAGGTAGACTACGGTCTGTAGATATTACGGTCTGTAGATACGAGGTAGACTACGGTCTGTAGATACTACGGTCTGTAGATACTACGGTCTGTAGATACGAGGTAGACTACGGTCTGTAGATATTACGGTCTGTAGATACTACGGTCTGTAGATACGAGGTAGACTACGGTCTGTAGATATTACGGTCTGTAGATACTACGGTCTGTAGATACGAGGTAGACTACGGTCTGTAGATACGAGGTAGACTATGGTCTGTAGATACTACGGCCTGTAGATACGGGGTAGACTACGGTCTGTAGATACGAGGTAGACAACGGGCTGTAGATACGAGGTAGACTACGGCCTGTAGATACTACGGTCTGTAGATACTACGGTCTGTAGATACGAGGTGAGTAGATACGAGGTAGACTACGGTCTGTAGATATTACGGTCTGTAGATACTACGGTCTGTAGATACGAGGTAGACTACGGTCTGTAGATACTACGGTCTGTAGATACTACGGTCTGTAGATACGAGGTAGACTATGGTCTGTAGATATGAGGTGAGTAGCAGCCTCAGTAGACTATGGTCTGTAGATAAGAAAAGCGCTACATAAAATACATCTATTATTATTATTCTAATAGCCCCAGTAGACTACGGCCTGTAGATACTAAGGTCTGTAGATACTAAGGTCTGTAGATACTAAGGTCTGTAGATACGAGGTGAGTAGATACGAGGTAGACTACGGTCTGTAGATACTACGGTCTGTAGATACTACGGCCTGTAGATACTACGGCCTGTAGATACTACGGTCTGTAGATACTACGGCCTGTAGATACTACGGCCTGTAGATACCAAGGTCTGTAGATACTAAGGTCTGTAGATACTAAGGTCTGTAGATACGAGGTGAGTAGATACGAGGTAGACTACGGTCTGTAGATACTACGGTCTGTAGATACGAGGTGAGTAGATACGAGGTGAGTAGATACGAGGTAGACTACGGTCTGTAGATACTACGGTCTGTAGATACTACGGTCTGTAGATACGAGGTAGACTATGGTCTGTAGATATTACGGTCTGTAGATATTACGGTCTGTAGATACTACGGTCTGTAGATACGAGGTAGACTATGGTCTGTAGATATTACGGTCTGTAGATACTACGGTCTGTAAATACGAGGTAGACTATGGTCTGTAGATACTACGGTCTGTAGATACTACGGTCTGTAGATACGAGGTGAGTAGCAGCCTCAGTAGACTACGGTCTGTAGATACTACGGTCTGTAGATACTACGGTCTGTAGATACTAGGTAGACTATGGTCTGTAGATATTACGGTCTGTAGATATTACGGTCTGTAGATACTACGGTCTGTAGATACGAGGTAGACTATGGTCTGTAGATATTACGGTCTGTAGATACTACGGTCTGTAAATACGAGGTAGACTATGGTCTGTAGATACTACGGTCTGTAGATACTACGGTCTGTAGATACGAGGTAGACTACGGTCTGTAGATACGAGGTAGACTACGGCCTGTAGATACTACGGTCTGTAGATACGAGGTGAGTAGATACGAGGTAGACTACGGTCTGTAGATATTACGGTCTGTAGATATTAGGTAGACTATGGTCTGTAGATATGAGGTGAGTAGCAGCCTCAGTAGACTATGGTCTGTAGATAAGAAAAGCGCTACATAAAATACATCTATTATTATTATTCTAATAGCCCCAGTAGACTACGGCCTGTAGATACTAAGGTCTGTAGATACTACGGTCTGTAGATACTACAGTCTGTAGATACTACAGTCTGTAGATACGAGGTGAGTAGATACGAGGTAGACTACGGTCTGTAGATACTAAGGTCTGTAGATACTACGGTCTGTAGATACTACGGTCTGTAGATACGAGGTGAGTAGATACGAGGTGAGTAGATACGAGGTAGACTACGGTCTGTAGATACTACGGTCTGTAGATACTACGGTCTGTAGATACTACGGTCTGTAGATACGAGGTGAGTAGATACGAGGTGAGTAGATACGAGGTAGACTACGGTCTGTAGATACTACGGTCTGTAGATACTACGGTCTGTAGATACGAGGTGAGTAGATACGAGGTGAGTAGATACGAGGTAGACTAAGGTCTGTAGATACTACGGTCTGTAGATACGAGGTGAGTAGCAGCCTCAGTAGACTACGGTCTGTAGATACTACGGTCTGTAGATACTACGGTCTGTAGATACGAGGTAGACTATGGTCTGTAGATATTACGGTCTGTAGATACTACGGTCTGTAAATACGAGGTAGACTATGGTCTGTAGATACTACGGTCTGTAGATACGAGGTAGACTACGGTCTGTAGATACGAGGTAGACTACGGCCTGTAGATACTACGGTCTGTAGATACTACGGTCTGTAGATACGAGGTGAGTAGATACGAGGTAGACTACGGTCTGTAGATATTACGGTCTGTAGATATTAGGTAGACTAAGGTCTGTAGATACTACGGTCTGTAGATACTACAGTCTGTAGATACTACAGTCTGTAGATACTACAGTCTGTAGATACGAGGTGAGTAGATACGAGGTAGACTACGGTCTGTAGATACTAAGGTCTGTAGATACTACGGTCTGTAGATACGAGGTGAGTAGATACGAGGTGAGTAGATACGAGGTAGACTACGGTCTGTAGATACTAAGGTCTGTAGATACTACGGTCTGTAGATACTACGGTCTGTAGATACGAGGTGAGTAGATACGAGGTGAGTAGACTACGGTCTGTAGATACTACGGTCTGTAGATACTACGGTCTGTAGATACTACGGCCTGTAGATACGGGGTAGACTACGGTCTGTAGATACGAGGTAGACAACGGGCTGTAGATACGAGGTAGACTACGGCCTGTAGATACTACGGTCTGTAGATACTACGGTCTGTAGATACGAGGTAGACTATGGTCTGTAGATATGAGGTGAGTAGCAGCCTCAGTAGACTATGGTCTGTAGATAAGAAAAGCGCTACATAAAATACATCTATTATTATTATTCTAATAGCCCCAGTAGACTACGGCCTGTAGATACTAAGGTCTGTAGATACTAAGGTCTGTAGATACGAGGTGAGTAGATACGAGGTAGACTACGGTCTGTAGATACTACGGTCTGTAGATACGAGGTGAGTAGATACGAGGTAGACTACGGTCTGTAGATACTACGGTCTGTAGATACGAGGTAGACTACGGCCTGTAGATATTACGGCCTGTAGATACTACGGTCTGTAGATACGAGGTAGACTACGGTCTGTAGATATTACGGTCTGTAGATACTACGGTCTGTAGATACGAGGTAGACTACGGTCTGTAGATACTACGGTCTGTAGATACTACGGTCTGTAGATACGAGGTAGACTATGGTCTGTAGATATGAGGTGAGTAGCAGCCTCAGTAGACTATGGTCTGTAGATAAGAAAAGCGCTACATAAAATACATCTATTATTATTATTCTAATAGCCCCAGTAGACTACGGCCTGTAGATACTAAGGTCTGTAGATACTAAGGTCTGTAGATACGAGGTGAGTAGATACGAGGTAGACTACGGTCTGTAGATACTACGGTCTGTAGATACGAGGTGAGTAGATACGAGGTAGACTACGGTCTGTAGATACTACGGTCTGTAGATACGAGGTAGACTACGGCCTGTAGATATTACGGCCTGTAGATACTACGGTCTGTAGATACGAGGTAGACTACGGTCTGTAGATATTACGGTCTGTAGATACTACGGTCTGTAGATACGAGGTGAGTAGATACGAGGTAGACTACGGCCTGTAGATATTACGGCCTGTAGATACTACGGCCTGTAGATACTACGGCCTGTAGATACGAGGTGAGTAGATACGAGGTAGACTACGGCCTGTAGATATTACGGCCTGTAGATACTACGGTCTGTAGATACGAGGTGAGTAGATACGAGGTAGACTACGGTCTGTAGATATTACGGTCTGTAGATACTACGGTCTGTAGATACGAGGTAGACTACGGTCTGTAGATACTACGGTCTGTAGATACTACGGTCTGTAGATACGAGGTAGACTACGGTCTGTAGATATTACGGTCTGTAGATACTACGGTCTGTAGATACGAGGTAGACTACGGTCTGTAGATATTACGGTCTGTAGATACTACGGTCTGTAGATACGAGGTAGACTACGGTCTGTAGATACGAGGTAGACTATGGTCTGTAGATACTACGGCCTGTAGATACGGGGTAGACTACGGTCTGTAGATACGAGGTAGACAACGGGCTGTAGATACGAGGTAGACTACGGCCTGTAGATACTACGGTCTGTAGATACGAGGTGAGTAGATACGAGGTAGACTACGGTCTGTAGATATTACGGTCTGTAGATACTACGGTCTGTAGATACGAGGTAGACTACGGTCTGTAGATACTACGGTCTGTAGATACGAGGTAGACTATGGTCTGTAGATATGAGGTGAGTAGCAGCCTCAGTAGACTATGGTCTGTAGATAAGAAAAGCGCTACATAAAATACATCTATTATTATTATTCTAATAGCCCCAGTAGACTACGGCCTGTAGATACTAAGGTCTGTAGATACTAAGGTCTGTAGATACTAAGGTCTGTAGATACGAGGTGAGTAGATACGAGGTAGACTACGGTCTGTAGATACTACGGTCTGTAGATACTACGGCCTGTAGATACTACGGCCTGTAGATACTACGGTCTGTAGATACTACGGCCTGTAGATACTACGGCCTGTAGATACCAAGGTCTGTAGATACTAAGGTCTGTAGATACTAAGGTCTGTAGATACGAGGTGAGTAGATACGAGGTAGACTACGGTCTGTAGATACTACGGTCTGTAGATACGAGGTGAGTAGATACGAGGTGAGTAGATACGAGGTAGACTACGGTCTGTAGATACTACGGTCTGTAGATACTACGGTCTGTAGATACGAGGTAGACTATGGTCTGTAGATATTACGGTCTGTAGATATTACGGTCTGTAGATACTACGGTCTGTAGATACGAGGTAGACTATGGTCTGTAGATATTACGGTCTGTAGATACTACGGTCTGTAAATACGAGGTAGACTATGGTCTGTAGATACTACGGTCTGTAGATACTACGGTCTGTAGATACGAGGTGAGTAGCAGCCTCAGTAGACTACGGTCTGTAGATACTACGGTCTGTAGATACTACGGTCTGTAGATACTAGGTAGACTATGGTCTGTAGATATTACGGTCTGTAGATATTACGGTCTGTAGATACTACGGTCTGTAGATACGAGGTAGACTATGGTCTGTAGATATTACGGTCTGTAGATACTACGGTCTGTAAATACGAGGTAGACTATGGTCTGTAGATACTACGGTCTGTAGATACTACGGTCTGTAGATACGAGGTAGACTACGGTCTGTAGATACGAGGTAGACTACGGCCTGTAGATACTACGGTCTGTAGATACTACGGTCTGTAGATACGAGGTGAGTAGATACGAGGTAGACTACGGTCTGTAGATATTACGGTCTGTAGATATTAGGTAGACTATGGTCTGTAGATATGAGGTGAGTAGCAGCCTCAGTAGACTATGGTCTGTAGATAAGAAAAGCGCTACATAAAATACATCTATTATTATTATTCTAATAGCCCCAGTAGACTACGGCCTGTAGATACTAAGGTCTGTAGATACTACGGTCTGTAGATACTACAGTCTGTAGATACTACAGTCTGTAGATACGAGGTGAGTAGATACGAGGTAGACTACGGTCTGTAGATACTAAGGTCTGTAGATACTACGGTCTGTAGATACTACGGTCTGTAGATACGAGGTGAGTAGATACGAGGTAGACTACGGTCTGTAGATACTACGGTCTGTAGATACTACGGTCTGTAGATACTACGGTCTGTAGATACGAGGTGAGTAGATACGAGGTGAGTAGATACGAGGTAGACTACGGTCTGTAGATACTACGGTCTGTAGATACTACGGTCTGTAGATACGAGGTGAGTAGATACGAGGTGAGTAGATACGAGGTAGACTAAGGTCTGTAGATACTACGGTCTGTAGATACGAGGTGAGTAGCAGCCTCAGTAGACTACGGTCTGTAGATACTACGGTCTGTAGATACTACGGTCTGTAGATACGAGGTAGACTATGGTCTGTAGATATTACGGTCTGTAGATACTACGGTCTGTAGATACGAGGTAGACTATGGTCTGTAGATATTACGGTCTGTAGATACTACGGTCTGTAAATACGAGGTAGACTATGGTCTGTAGATACTACGGTCTGTAGATACGAGGTAGACTACGGTCTGTAGATACGAGGTAGACTACGGCCTGTAGATACTACGGTCTGTAGATACTACGGTCTGTAGATACGAGGTGAGTAGATACGAGGTAGACTACGGTCTGTAGATATTACGGTCTGTAGATATTAGGTAGACTAAGGTCTGTAGATACTACGGTCTGTAGATACTACAGTCTGTAGATACTACAGTCTGTAGATACGAGGTGAGTAGATACGAGGTAGACTACGGTCTGTAGATACTAAGGTCTGTAGATACTACGGTCTGTAGATACGAGGTGAGTAGATACGAGGTGAGTAGATACGAGGTAGACTACGGTCTGTAGATACTAAGGTCTGTAGATACTACGGTCTGTAGATACTACGGTCTGTAGATACGAGGTGAGTAGATACGAGGTGAGTAGACTACGGTCTGTAGATACTACGGTCTGTAGATACTACGGTCTGTAGATACTACGGTCTGTAGATACGAGGTGAGTAGCAGCCTCAGTAGACTACGGTCTGTAGATACTACGGTCTGTAGATACTACGGTCTGTAGATACTACGGTCTGTAGATACGAGGTAGACTATGGTCTGTAGATATTACGGTCTGTAGATACTACGGTCTGTAGATACGAGGTAGACTATGGTCTGTAGATATTACGGTCTGTAGATACTACGGTCTGTAAATACGAGGTAGACTATGGTCTGTAGATACTACGGTCTGTAGATACGAGGTTGACTACGGTCTGTAGATACGAGGTAGACTACGGCCTGTAGATACTACGGTCTGTAGATACTACGGTCTGTAGATACGAGGTGAGTAGATACGAGGTAGACTACGGTCTGTAGATATTACGGTCTGTAGATATTAGGTAGACTAAGGTCTGTAGATACTACGGTCTGTAGATACTACAGTCTGTAGATACTACAGTCTGTAGATACTACAGTCTGTAGATACGAGGTGAGTAGATACGAGGTAGACTACGGTCTGTAGATACTAAGGTCTGTAGATACTACGGTCTGTAGATACGAGGTGAGTAGATACGAGGTAGACTACGGTCTGTAGATACTAAGGTCTGTAGATACTACGGTCTGTAGATACTACGGTCTGTAGATACGAGGTGAGTAGATACGAGGTGAGTAGACTACGGTCTGTAGATACTACGGTCTGTAGATACTACGGTCTGTAGATACGAGGTGAGTAGATACGAGGTGAGTAGATACGAGGTAGACTACGGTCTGTAGATACTACGGTCTGTAGATACTACGGTCTGTAGATACGAGGTGAGTAGATACGAGGTAGACTACGGTCTGTAGATACTAAGGTCTGTAGATACGAGGTGAGTAGATACGAGGTAGTCTGTAGATACTACGGTCTGTAGATACTACGGTCTGTAGATACGAGGTAGACTACGGTCTGTAGATACTACGGTCTGTAGATACTACGGTCTGTAGATACGAGGTGAGTAGATACGAGGTGAGTAGATACGAGGTAGACTACGGTCTGTAGATACTACGGTCTGTAGATACGAGGTGAGTAGATACGAGGTAGACTACGGTCTGTAGATACTACGGTCTGTAGATACTACGGTCTGTAGATATGAGGTGAGTAGCAGCCTCAGTAGACTACGGTCTGTAGATATTACGGTCTGTAGATACTACGGTCTGTAGATACGAGGTGAGTAGATACGAGGTAGACTACGGTCTGTAGATATTACGGTCTGTAGATACTACGGTCTGTAGATATGAGGTGAGTAGCAGCCTCAGTAGACTACGGTCTGTAGATATTACGGTCTGTAGATACTACGGTCTGTAGATACGAGGTGAGTAGCAGCCTCAGTAGACTACGGTCTGTAGATATTACGGTCTGTAGATACTGCGGTCTGTAGATACTGCGGTCTGTAGATATTACGGTCTGTAGATATTACGGTCTGTAGATATTACGGTCTGTAGATACTACGGTCTGTAGATACTACGGTCTGTAGATATTACGGTCTGTAGATACTACGGTCTGTAGATACGAGGTGAGTAGATACGAGGTGAGTAGATACGAGGTAGACTACGGTCTGTAGATACTACGGTCTGTAGATACTACGGTCTGTAGATACGAGGTAGACTATGGTCTGTAGATATTACGGTCTGTAGATACTACGGTCTGTAAATACGAGGTAGACTATGGTCTGTAGATACTACGGTCTGTAGATACTACGGTCTGTAGATACGAGGTAGACTACGGTCTGTAGATACGAGGTAGACTACGGCCTGTAGATACTACGGTCTGTAGATACTACGGTCTGTAGATATTAGGTAGACTAAGGTCTGTAGATACTACGGTCTGTAGATACTACAGTCTGTAGATACTACAGTCTGTAGATACTACAGTCTGTAGATACTACAGTCTGTAGATACGAGATGAGTAGATACGAGGTGAGTAGATACGAGGTGAGTAGATACGAGGTAGACTACGGTCTGTAGATACTAAGGTCTGTAGATACTAAGGTCTGTAGATACGAGGTGAGTAGATACGAGGTGAGTAGATACGAGGTGAGTAGATACGAGGTAGACTACGGTCTGTAGATATTACGGTCTGTAGATATTAGGTAGACTAAGGTCTGTAGATACTACGGTCTGTAGATACTACAGTCTGTAGATACTACAGTCTGTAGATACTACAGTCTGTAGATACGAGATGAGTAGATACGAGGTGAGTAGATACGAGGTAGACTACGGTCTGTAGATACTAAGGTCTGTAGATACTAAGGTCTGTAGATACGAGGTGAGTAGATACGAGGTAGTCTGTAGATACTACGGTCTGTAGATACTACGGTCTGTAGATACGAGGTAGACTACGGTCTGTAGATACTAAGGTCTGTAGATACTACGGTCTGTAGATACGAGGTGAGTAGATACGAGGTAGACTACGGTCTGTAGATACTACGGTCTGTAGATACTACGGTCTGTAGATACGAGGTGAGTAGATACGAGGTAGACTACGGTCTGTAGATATTACGGTCTGTAGATACTACGGTCTGTAGATATGAGGTGAGTAGCAGCCTCAGTAGACTACGGTCTGTAGATATTACGGTCTGTAGATACTACGGTCTGTAGATACGAGGTGAGTAGCAGCCTCAGTAGACTACGGTCTGTAGATATTACGGTCTGTAGATACTGCGGTCTGTAGATACTGCGGTCTGTAGATATTACGGTCTGTAGATACTACGGTCTGTAGATATTACGGTCTGTATATACGAGGTGAGTAGCAGCCTCAGTAGACTACGGTCTGTAGATATTACGGTCTGTACATACTACGGTCTGTAGATACTACGGTCTGTAGATATGAGGTGAGTAGCAGCCTCAGTAGACTACGGTCTGTAGA
>NW_027037817.1:0-22752 GCF_034236695.1 Oncorhynchus nerka | reverse complement strand
ACAGCATATTAAACTATATATCTAACAGCATATTAAACTATATATCTAACAGCAGTACAGCATATTAAACTATATATCTAACAGCATATTAAACTATATATCTAACAGCATATTAAACTATATATACTTACTATATGCATATTAAACTATATATCTAACAGCATATTAAACTATATATTCTATATATCTAACAGCATATTACACTATATATCTTACAGCATATTAAACTATATATCTTACAGCATATTAAACTATATATCTATACAGCATATTAAACTATATATCTAACAGCATGATAAACTATATATCTTACAGCATATTAAACTATATATCTTGCAGCATATTAACAGCAGACAGCATATTAAACTATATATCTTACAGCATATTAAACTATATCTTACAGCATATTAAACTATATCTCACAGCATATTAAACTAACTGACAGCATATTAATCTATATCTTACAGCATATTAAACTATATATCTTACAGCATATTGAACTATATACCTAACACATTTAAGCTATATATCTAACAGCATATTAAACTATATATCTTACAGCATATTAAACTATATCTTACAGCATATTAAACTATATATCTTACAGCATATTAAACTATATATCTTACAGCATATTAAACTATATATCTTACAGCATATTAAACTATATATCTTACAGCATATTAAACTATATATCTAACAGCATATTAAACTATATATCTAACAGCAGACAGCATATTAAACTATATATCTAACAGCATATTAAACTATATATCTAACAGCATATTAAACTATATATCTAACAGCATATTAAACTATATATCTAACAGCATATTAAACTATCTAACAGCATATTAAACTATATATCTAACAGCAGACAGCATATTAAACTATATATCTAACAGCATATTAAACTATATATCTTACAGCATATTAAACTATATATCTTACAGCATATTAAACTATATATCTTACAGCATATTAAACTATATATCTAACAGCATATTAAACTATATATCTTAAGGTATATTAAACTATATATCTTACAGCATATTAAACTATATATCTAACAGTAGACAGCATATTAAATATATATCGTACAGCATATCTAACAGCAACAGCATATTACACTATATATCTAACAGTAGACAGCATATTAATCTATATATCTTACAGCATATTAAACTATATATCTAACAGCATATTGCAACAGCATATTAAACTATATATCTAACAGCATATTAAACTATATATCTTACAGCATATTAAACTATATATCTACAGCATATTAAACTATATCTAACAGCATATTAAACTATATATCTTACAGCATATTAAACTATATATCTTACAGCATATTGAAACTATACATCTTACAGCATATTACACTATATATAATAACAGCATATTAAACTATATATCTAAACATATTAACTATATATCTAGACAGCATATAAACTATATATCTAACAGCATATTAAACTATATATCTTAACAGCATATTCAACTATATATCTAACAGCAGACAGCATATTAAACTATATATCTAACAGCATATTAAACTATATATCTAACAGCATATTAAACTATATATCTTACAGCATATTACACTATATCTAACAGCATATTAAACTATATATCTAACACATATTAAACTATATATCTTACAGCATATTAAACTATATCTAACAGCATATTAAAACTATATATCTTACAGCATATTCAATAGCATATTAAACTATATATCTTAGACAGCATATTAATCTATATATCTTACAGCATATTAAACTATATATCTTACAGCATATTAAACTATATATCTAACAGCATATTAAACTATATATCCTAGACAGCATATTAAACTATATATCTAACAGCATATTAAACTATATCTTACAGCATATTAAACTATATATCTTACAGCATATTAAACTATATATCTAACAGCATATTAAACTAAATATCTTACAGCATATTAAACTATATCTTACAGCATATTAAACTTACAGCATATTAAACTATATATCTAATGGCATATTAAACTATATATCTTGCATATTACACTATATATCTTACAGCATATTAAACTATATATCTTACAGCATATTAAACTATATATCTTACAGCATATTAAACTATATATCTTACAACTATATATCTAACAGCATATTAAACTATATATCTTACAGCATATTAAACTATATATCTTACAGCATATTGAACTATATATCTTACAGCATATTACACTATATATCTTACAGCATATTAAACTATATATCTAACAGCAGACAGCATATTAAACTATATATCTAACAGCATATTAAACTACGTCTAACAGCATATTAAACTATATATCTAACAGCAGACAGCATATTAAACTATATATCTAACAGCAGACAGCATATTAAACTATATATCTAACAGCATATTAAACTATATATCTTACAGCATATTAAACTATATCTAACAGCATAACAGCATATTAAACTATATATCTAACAGCATATTAAACTATATATCTAACAGCATAATAAACTATATATCTAACAGCATATTACACTATATATCTTACAGCATATTAAACTATATATCTTACAGCATATTAAACTATATCTAACAGCATATTAAACTATATATCTAACAGCAGACAGCATATTAAACTATATATCTAACAGCATATTAAACTATATATCTTACAGCATATTAAACTATATATCTTACAGCATATTAAACTATATATCTAACAGCAGACAGCATATTAAACTATATATCTTACAGCATATTAAACTATATTTTACAGCATATTAAACTATATATCTAACAGCAGACAGCATATTACACTATATATCTAACAGTAGACAGCATATTATCTATATATCTTACAGCATATTAAACTATATATCTTACAGCATATTAAACTATATATCTAACAGCATATTAAACTATATATCTAACAGCATATTAAACTATATATCTTACAGCATATTAAACTATATCTTACAGCATATTAAACTATATCTTACAGCATATTAAACTATATCTTACAGCATATTAAACTATATCTTACAGCATATTAAACTATATATCTTACAGCATATTAAACTATATATCTTACAGCATATTAAACTATATCTTACAGCATATTAAACTATATCTTACAGCATATTAAACTATATATCTAACAGCATATTAAACTATATCTTACAGCATATTAAACTATATATCTTACAGCATATTAAACTATATCTTACAGCATATTAAACTATATATCTTACAGCATATTAAACTATATATCTTACAGCATATTAAACTATATATCTAACAGCATATTAAACTATATATCTAACAGCATATTAAACTATATATCTAACAGCATATTAAACTATATATCTAACAGCATATTAAACTATATATCTAACAGCATATTAAACTATATATCTAACAGCATATTAAACTATATATCTATACAGCATATTAAATATATCTAACACTATATATCTTACAGCATATTAAACTATATATCTTATATTAAACTATATTAAACATATTAAACTATATATCTAACAGCATATTAAACTATATATCTTACAGCATATTAAACTATATATCTTACAGCATATTAAACTATATATCTTACAGCATATTAAACTATATATCTTACAGCATATTAAACTATATATCTAACAGCATATTAAACTATATATCTAACAGCATATTAAACTATATCTAACAGCATATTAAACTATATATCTTACAGCATATTAAACTATATATCTAACAGCAGACAGCATATTAATCTATATATCTAACAGTAGACAGCATATTAAACTATATATCTAACAGCATATTAAACTATATATCTAACAGCATATTAAACTATATATCTAACAGCAGACAGCATATTAAACTATATATCTAACAGCATATTAAACTATATATCGTACAGCATACTAAACTATATATCGTACAGCATACTAAACTATATATCTTACAGCATATTAAACTATATATCTAACAGCATATTAAACTATATATCTAACAGCATATTAAACTATATATCTAACAGCAGACAGCATATTAATCTATATATCTAACAGCAGACAGCATATTAATCTATATATCTAACAGTAGACAGCATATTAAACTATATATCTAACAGCATATTAAACTATATATCTAACAGCATATTAAACTATATATCTAACAGCAGACAGCATATTAAACTATATATCGTACAGCATATTAAACTATATCTAACAGCATATTAAACTATATATCTAACAGCATATTAAACTATATATCTTACAGCATATTAAACTATATATCTAACAGCATATTAAACTATATCTTACAGCATATTAAACTATATATCTTACAGCATATTAAACTATATATCTAACAGCATATTAAACTATATATCTAACAGCATATTAAACTATATATCTAACAGCATATTAAACTATATCTAACAGCATATTAAACTATATATCTAACAGCATATTAAACTATATATCTAACAGCATATTAAACTATATATCTAACAGCATATTAAACTATATATCTAACAGCATATTAAACTATATATCTAACAGCATATTAAACTATATATCTAACAGCATATTAAACTATATATCTAACAGCATATTAAACTATATATCTAACAGCATATTAAACTATATATCTTACAGCATATTAAACTATATATCTAACAGCATATTAAACTATATATCTTACAGCATATTAAACTATATATCTTACAGCATATTAAACTATATATCTTACAGCATATTAAACTATATATCTAACAGCAGACAGCATATTACACTATATATCTAACAGTAGACAGCATATTAATCTATATATCTTACAGCATATTAAACTATATATCTTACAGCATATTAAACTATATATCTTACAGCATATTAAACTATATATCTAACAGCATATTAAACTATATATTAAACTATATATCTTACAGCATATTAAACTATATATCTAACAGCATATTAAACTATATATCTATTACAGCATATTAAACTATATATCTAACAGCATATTAAACTATATATCTAACAGCATATTAAACTATATATCTAACAGCAGCATATTAAACTATATATCTTACAGCATATTAAACTATATATCTAACAGCATATTAAACTATATATCTTACAGCATATTAAACTATATATCTAACAGCAGACAGCATATTAAACTATATATCTAACAGCATATTAAACTATATATCTTACAGCATATTAAACTATATATCTAACAGCATATTAAACTATATATCTAACAGCATATTAAACTATATATCTAACAGCATATTAAACTATATATCTAACAGCATAATAAACTATATCTAACAGCATATTACACTATATATCTTACAGCATATTAAACTATATATCTTACAGCATATTAAACTATATCTAACAGCATATTAAACTATATATCTAAC
The DNA here is from genome assembly GCF_034236695.1 of Oncorhynchus nerka. Lineage (NCBI taxonomy): Eukaryota > Metazoa > Chordata > Actinopteri > Salmoniformes > Salmonidae > Oncorhynchus > Oncorhynchus nerka. The sequence goes on along the minus strand of NW_027037817.1, from coordinate 17,288 downwards.
AGCAGACAGCATATTAAACTATATATCTTACAGCATATTAAACTATATATCTTACAGCATATTAAACTATATATCTAACAGCAGACAGCATATTAAACTATATATCTTACAGCATATTAAACTATATTTTACAGCATATTAAACTATATATCTAACAGCAGACAGCATATTACACTATATATCTAACAGTAGACAGCATATTAATCTATATATCTTACAGCATATTAAACTATATATCTAACAGCATATTAAACTATATATCTTACAGCATATTAAACTATATATCTAACAGCATATTAAACTATATATCTTACAGCATATTAAACTATATATCTTAAACTATATCAGCATATTAAACTATATCTCTATATATTAAACTATATATCTTAGCATATTAAACTATATATCTTACAGCATATTAAACTATATATCTTACAGCATATTAAACTATATCTTACAGCATATTACAGCATATTAAACTATATATCTAATCTTACAGCATATTAAACTATATATCTTACAGCATATTAAACTATATATCTTACAGCATATTAAACTATATATCTTACAGCATATTAAACTAGCATATTAAACTATATATCTAACAGCATATTAAACTATATATCTAACAGCATATTAAACTATATATCTTACAGCATATTAAACTATATATCTAACAGCATATTAAACTATATATCTTACAGCATATTAAACTATATATCTTACAGCATATTAAACTATATATCTAACAGCATATTAAACTATATATCTAACAGCATATTAAACTATATATCTAACAGCATATTAAACTATATATCTAACAGCATATTAAACTATATATCTAACAGCATATTAAACTATATATCTAACAGCATATTAAACTATATATCTAACAGCATATTAAACTATATATCTAACAGCATATTAAACTATATATCTACAGCATATTAAACTATATATCTAACAGCATATTAAACTATATATCTAACAGCAGACTATATATCAACAGCATCTATACAGCATATTAAACTATATATCTAACAGCATATTAAACTATATATCTAACAGCATATTAAACTATATATCTAGCATATTAAACAGCATATTAAACTATATATCTAACAGCATATTAAACTATATATCTAACAGCAGACAGCATATTAAACTATATATCTTACAGCATATTAAACTATATATCTTACAGCATATTAAACTATATATCTAACAGCATATTAAACTATATATCTAACAGCATATTAAACTATATATCTAACAGCATATTAAACTATATATCTTACAGCATATTAAACTATATCTTACAGCATATTAAACTATATATCTAACAGCATATTAAACTATATATCTTACAGCATATTAAACTATATATCTTACAGCATATTAAACTATATCTAACAGCATATTAAACTATATCTAACAGCATATTAAACTATATATCTTACAGCATATTAAACTATATATCTAACAGCATATTAAACTATATATCTTACAGCATATTAAACTATATATCTAACAGCATATTAAACTATATATCTAACAGCAGATAGCATATTAAAGCATATTAAATCTATATATCTACAGCATATTAAACTATATATCTAACAGCATATTAAACTATATATCTAACAGCATATTAAACTATATATCTAACAGCATATTAAACTATATATCTAACAGCATATTAAACTATATATCTTACAGCATATTAAACTATATCTAACAGCATATTAAACTATATATCTAAACAGCATATTAAAACTATATCTAACAGCATATTAAACTATATATCTAACAGCATATTAAACTATATATCTAACAGCATATTAAACTATATATCTTACAGCATATTAAACTATATATCTAACAGCATACACATATTAAACTATATATCTTACAGCATATTAAACTATATATCTAACAGCATATTAAACTATATCTTACAGCATATTAAACTATATATCTAACAGCATATTAAACTATATATCTTACAGCATATTAAACTATATATCTACAGCATATTAAACTATATCTAACAGCATATTACACTATATATCTAACAGTATTAAACTATTAACTATATATCTAACAGCATATTAAACTATATATCTAACAGCATATTAAACTATATATCTAACAGCATATTAAACTATATCTTACAGCATATTAAACTATATATCTTGCAGCATATTAAACTATATATCTAACAGCATATTAAACTATATCTAACAGCATATTAAACTATATATCTAACAGCATATTAAACTATATCTTACAGCATATTAAACTATATATCTTACAGCATATTAAACTATATATCTTACAGCATATTAAACTATATATCTTACAGCATATTAAACTATATATCTTACAGCATATTAAACTATATATCTTACAGCATATTAAACTATATCTTACAGCATATTAAACTATATATCTAACAGCATATTAAACTATATCTAACAGCATATTAAACTATATATCTAACAGCATATTAAACTATATATCTAACAGCATATTAAACTATATATCTAACAGCATATTAAACTATATATCTAACAGCATATTAAACTATATATCTAACAGCATATTAAACTATATATCTTACAGCATATTAAACTATATATCTAACAGCATATTAAACAGCATATTAAACTATATATCTAACAGCATATTAAACTATATATTAAACTATATATCTAACAGCATATTAAACTATATCTAACAGCATATTAAACTATATATCTTACAGCATATTAAACTATATATCTAACAGCATATTAAACTATATATCTAACAGCATATTAAACTATATATCTAACAGCAGACAGCATATTAAACTATATAACAGCATATTACATATATCTTACATATATTAAACTATATATCTAACAGCATATTAAACTATATATCTAACAGCATATTAAACTATATATCTAACAGCATATTAAACTATATATCTAACAGCAGACAGCATATTAAACTATATATCTAACAGCATATTAAACTATATATCTAACAGCATATTAAACTATATATCTAACAGCATATTAAACTATATTAAACTATATATCTAACAGCATATTAAACTATATATCTAACAGCATATTAAACTATATATCTAACAGCATATTAAACTATATATCTAACAGCATATTAAACTATATATCTTACATATTAAACTATATAGCAGCAGCATATTAAACTATATATCTAACAGCAGACAGCATATTAAACTATATATCTAACAGCATATTAAACTATATATCTAACAGCATATTAAACTATATATCTAACAGCATATTAAACTATATATCTTACAGCATATTAAACTATATATCTTACAGCATATTAAACTATATATCTTACAGCATATTAAACTATATATCTTACAGCATATTAAACTATATATCTTACAGCATATTAAACTATATATCTAACAGCATATTAAACTATATATCTTACAGCATATTAAACTATATCTAACAGCATATTAAACTATATATCTAACAGCATATTAAACTATATCTTACAGCATATTAAACTATATATCTAACAGTAGACAGCATATTAAACTATATATCTAACAGCAGACAGCATATTAAACTATATATCTAACAGCATATTAAACTATATATCTAACAGCATATTAAACTATATATCTAACAGCAGACAGCATATTAAACTATATATCTTACAGCATATTAAACTATATCTAACAGCATATTAAACTATATATCGTACAGCATATTAAACTATATCTAACAGCATATTAAACTATATATCTAACAGCATATTAAACTATATATCTTACAGCATATTAAACTATATATCTAACAGCATATTAAACTATATATCTAACAGCAGACAGCATATTAAACTATATATCTAACAGTAGACAGCATATTAAACTATATATCTAACAGCATATTAAACTATATATCTAACAGCATATTAAACTATATATCTAACAGCAGACAGCATATTAAACTATATATCTAACAGCATATTAAACTATATATCTAACAGCATATTAAACTATATATCTAACAGCATATTAAACTATATATCTAACAGCATATTAAACTATATATCTAACAGCATATTAAACTATATATCTAACAGCAGACAGCATATTAAACTATATATCTTACAGCATATTAAACTATATATCTAACAGCATATTAAACTATATATCTAACAGCAGATTAAACATATTAACATATTATATATATCTAACAGCATATTAAACTATATATCTTACAGCATATTAAACTATATCTATATATCTAACAGCATATTAAACTATATATCTTACAGCATATTAAACTATATATCTAACAGCATATTAAACTATATATCTAACAGCATATTAAACTATATATCTAACAGCATATTAAACTATATATCTAAGCATATTAAACTATATATCTAACAGCAGACAGCATATATCTTATATATCTAACAGCATATTAAACTATATATCTTACAGCATATTAAACTATATATCTAACAGCATATTAAACTATATATCTTACAGCATATTAAACTATATATCTTCAGCATATTAAACTATATATCTAACAGCATATTAAACTATATATCTTACAGCATATTAAACTATATATCTAACAGCATATTAAACTATATATCTTACAGCATATTAAACTATATATCTTACAGCATATTAAACTATATATCTAACAGCATATTAAACTATATATCTAACAGCAGACAGCATATTAAACTATATATCTTACAGCATATTAAACTATATATCTAACAGCAGACAGCATATTAAACTATATATCTAACAGCATATTAAACTATATATCTTACAGCATATTAAACTATATATCTAACAGCAGACAGCATATTAAACTATATATCTAACAGCATATTAAACTATATATCTAACAGCATATTAAACTATATATCTTACAGCATATTAAACTATATATCTAACAGCATATTAAACTATATATCTAACAGCATATTAAACTATATATCTAACAGCATATTAAACTATATATCTAACAGCATATTAAACTATATATCTAACAGCATATTAAACTATATATCTTACAGCATATTAAACTATATATCTACAGCATATTAAACTATATATCTTACAGCATATTAAACTATATATCTAACAGCATATTAAACTATATCTAACAGCATATTAAACTATATATCTAACAGCATATTAAACTATCTAACAGCATATTAAACTATATATCTAACAGCAGACAGCATATTAAACTATATCTAACAGCATATTAAACTATATATCTAAGCATATTAAACAGCATATTAAACTATATATCTAACAGCAGACAGCATATTAAACTATATATCTAACAGCAGATATTAAACTAGCATATTAAACTATATATCTAACAGCATATTAAACTATATATCTTAACAGCAGCATATTAAACTATATATCTAACAGCATATTAAACTATATATCTTATCTAACAGCATATTAAACTATATATCTAACAGCATATTAGCATATTAAACATATTAAACTAATATCTTACAGCATAAACTATATATCTAACAGCATATTAAACTATATATCTTACAGCATATTAAACTATATATCTACAGCATATTAAACTATATATCTAACAGCATATTAAACTATATATCTAACAGCATATTAAACTATATATCTAACAGCATATTAAACTATATATCTAACAGCATATTAAACTAGCATATTAAACTATATATCTAACAGTATTACAGCATATTAAACTATATATCTAACAGCATATTAAACTATATATATTAACAGCATATTAAACTATATATCTTACAGCATATTAAACTATATATCTAACAGCATATTAAACTATATATCTAACAGCATATTAAACTATATATCTAACAGCATATTAAACTATATATCTAACAGCATATTAAACTATATATCTTACAGCATATTAAACTATATATCTTACAGCATATTAAACTATATCTTACAGCATATTAAACTATATCTTACAGCATATTAAACTATATATCTTACAGCATATTAAACTATATATCTTACAGCATATTAAACTATATATCTAACAGCATATTAAACTATATATCTAACAGCAGACAGCATATTAAACTATATATCTAACAGCATATTAAACTATATATCTAACAGCATATTAAACTATATATCTAACAGCATATTAAACTATATATCTAACAGCATATTAAACTATATATCTAACAGCATATTAAACTATATATCTAACAGCATATTAAACTATATATCTAACAGCATATTAAACTATATATCTAACAGCAGACAGCATATTAAACTATATATCTTACAGCATATTAAACTATATATCTAACAGCAGACAGCATATTAAACTATATATCTTACAGCATATTAAACTATATATCTAACAGCAGACAGCATATTAACTATATATCTAACAGTAGACAGCATATTAAACTATATATCTAACAGCATATTAAACTATATATCTAACAGCATATTAAACTAATATCTAACAGCATATTAAACTATATATCTAACAGCATATTAAACTATATATCTTACAGCATATTAAACATATATCTTACAGCATATTAAACTATATATCTAACAGCATATTAAACTATATCTCTAACAGCATATTAAACTATATATCTAACAGCATATTAAACTATATATCTACAGCATATTAAACTATATATCTAACAGCAGATTAAACAGCATATTAAACTATATATCTAACATATTAAACTATATATCTACAGCATATTAAACTATATCTTACAGCATATTAAACTATATATCTTACAGCATATTAAACTATATATCTAACAGCATATTAAACTATATATCTAACAGCATATTACAGCATATTAAACTATATATCTTACAGCATATTAAACTATATATCTAACCAGCATATTAAACTATATATCTACACTATTAAACTATATACAGCATATTAAACTATATATCTAACAGCATATTAAACTATATCTTACAGCATATTAAACTATATATCTAACAGCATATTAAACTATATATCTTACAGCATATTAAACTATATATCTTACAGCATATTAAACTATATATCTTACAGCATATTAAACTATATATCTTACAGCATATTAAACTATATATCTAACAGCATATTAAACTATATCTAACAGCATATTAAACTATATATATTAAACTATATATCTAACAGCATATTAAACTATATATCTAACAGCAGATATTAAACAGCATATTAAACTATATATCTAACAGCATATTAAACTATATATCTTACAGCATATTAAACTATATCTAACAGCATATTAAACTATATATCTAACAGCATATTAAACTATATATCTATACAGCATATTAAACTATATATCTAACAGCATATTAAACTATATATCTTACAGCATATTAAACTATATATCTAACAGCATATTAAACTATATATCTATACTAACAGCATATTAAACAGCATATTAAACTATATATCTTACAGCATATTAAACTATATATCTAACAGCAGACAGCATATTAAACTATATATCTAACAGCATATTAAACTATATATCTAACAGCATATTAAACTATATATCTTACAGCATATTAAACTATATATCTAACAGCATATTAAACTATATATCTAACAGCATATTAAACAGCATATTACAGCATATTAAACTATATATCTAACAGCAGACATCTATATATAAACTATATATCTTACAGCATATTAAACTATATATCTTGCAGCATATTTAAACTATATATCTTACAGCATATTAAACTATATATCTAACAGCATATTAAACTATATATCTAACAGCATATTAAACTATATATCTTACAGCATATTAAACTATATATCTTACAGCATATTAAACTATATATCTAACAGCATATTAAACTATATATCTTACAGCATATTAAACTATATATCTTACAGCATATTAAACTATATATCTTACAGCATATTAAACTATATATCTAACAGCATATTAAACTATATATCTTACAGCATATTAAACTATATATCTTACAGCATATTAAACTATATATCTAACAGCAGACAGCATATTAAACTAGCATATTAAACTATATATCTAACAGCATATTAAACTATATATCTAACAGCATATTAAACTATATATCTAACAGCATATTAAACTATATATCTAACAGCATACAGCTTATAACACATATATATCTTACAGCATATTAAACTATATATCTAACAGCAGACAGCATATTAAACTATATATCTTACAGCAGACAGCATATTAAACTATATATCTAACAGCATATTAAACTATATATCTAACAGCATATCTAACAGCATATTAAACTATATATCTTACAGCATATTAAACTATATATCTTACAGCATATTAAACTATATATCTTACAGCATATTAAACTATATATCTAACAGCATATTAAACTATATATCTAACAGCATATTAAACTATATATCTAACAGCATATTAAACTATATATCTAACAGCATATTATTAAACTATATATCTTACAGCATATTAAACTATATATCTTACAGCATATTAAACTATATATCTAACAGCATATTAAATATTAAACATATATATATATCTAACAGCATATTAAACAGCATATTAAACTATATATCTAACAGCATATTAAACTATATATCTAAGCAGCATATTAAACTATATATCTAACAGCAGACAGCATATTAAACTATATATCTAACAGCATATTAAACTATATATCTAACAGCATATTAAACTATATATCTAACAGCATATTAAACTATATATCTAACAGCAGACAGCATATTAAACTATATATCTAACAGCATATTAAACTATATATCTAACAGCATATTAAACTATATATCTTACAGCATATTAAACTATATATCTAACAGCAGACAGCATATTAAACTATATATCTTACAGCATATTAAACTATATCTTACAGCATATTAAACTATATATCTAACAGCAGACAGCATATTAAACTATATATCTAACAGCATATTAAACTATATATCTTACAGCATATTAAACTATATATCTTACAGCATATTAAACTATATATCTTACAGCATATTAAACTATATATCTTATTAAACATATATCTAACAGCATATTAAACTATATATCTAACAGCATATTAAACTATATATCTAACAGCATATTAAACTATATATCTTACAGCATATTAAACTATATATCTAACAGCATATTAAACTAGCATATTAAACTATATATCTAACAGCATATTAAACTATATATCTAACAGCATATTAAACTATATATCTAACAGCAGACATATTAAACTATATATCTTACAGCATATTAAACTATATATCTAACAGCATATTAAACTATATATCTAACAGCATATTAAACTATATATCTAACAGCATATTAAACTATATATCTTACAGCATATTAAACTATATATCTAACAGCATATTAAACTATATATCTAACAGCATATTAAACTATATATCTAACAGCATATTAAACTATATATCTAACAGCATATTAAACTATATATCTAACAGCAGACAGCATATTAAACTATATATCTAACAGCATATTAAACTATATATCTAACAGCATATTAAACTATATATCTTACAGCATATTAAACTATATATATTAAACTATACAGCATATTAAACTATATATCTAACAGCATATTAAACTATATATCTAACAGCAGACAGCATATTAAACTATATATCTAACAGCATATTAAACTATATATCTAACAGCATATTAAACTATATATCTTACAGCATATTAAACTATATAAACAGCAGACAGCATATTAAACTATATATCTTACAGCATATTAAACTATATCTTACAGCATATTAAACTATATATCTAACAGCATATTAAACTATATATCTAACAGCATATTAAACTATATCTTACAGCATATTAAACTATATATCTAACAGCATATTAAACTATATATCTAACAGCATATTAAACTATATATCTTACAGCATATTAAACTATATCTAACAGCATATTAAACTATATATCTAACAGCAGACAGCATATTAAACTATATATCTAACAGTAGACAGCATATTAAACTATATATCTTACAGCATATTAAACTATATATCTTACAGCATATTAAACTATATATCTAACAGCATATTAAACTATATATCTAACAGCATATTAAACTATATATCTTACAGCATATTAAACTATATATCTTACAGCATATTAAACTATATATCTAACAGCATATTAAACTATATATCTTACAGCATATTAAACTATATCTTACAGCATATTAAACTATATATCTAACAGCATATTAAACTATATATCTAACAGCATATTAAACTATATATCTTACAGCATATTAAACTATATATCTTACAGCATATTAAACTTACAGCATATTAAACTATATATCTACATATTAAACTATATATCTAACAGCAGACAGCATATTAAACTATATATCTTACAGCATATTAAACTATATATCTAACAGCATATTAAACTATATATCTTACAGCATATTAAACTATATATCTTACAGCATATTAAACTATATATCTTACAGCATATTAAACTATATATCTAACAGCATATTAAACTATATATCTAACAGCATATTAAACTATATATCTAACAGCATATTAAACTATATATCTAACAGCAGACAGCATATTAAACTATATATCTAACAGCATATTAAACTATATATCTTACAGCATATTAAACTATATATCTTACAGCATATTAAACTATATATCTTACAGCATATTAAACTATATATCTAACACTATATATCTAACAGCATATTAAACTATATATCTAACAGCATATTAAACTATATATCTAACAGCATATTAAACTATATCTAACAGCATATTACACTATATATCTTACAGCATATTAAACTATATATCTTGCAGCATATTAAACTATATATCTAACAGCAGACAGCATATTAAACTATATATCTAACAGCATATTAAACTATATATCTTACAGCATATTAAACTATATATCTAACAGCATATTAAACTATATATCTTACAGCATATTAAACTATATATCTAACAGCATATTAAACTATATATCTAACAGCATATTAAACTATATATCTTACAGCATATTAAACTATATATCTTACAGCATATTAAACTATATATCTATATTAAACTATATATCTTACAGCATATTAAACTATATATCTTACAGCATATTAAACTATATATCTACAGCATATTAAACTATATATCTAACAGCATATTAAACTATATATCTAACAGCATATTAAACTATATATCTAACAGCATATTAAACTATATATCTAACAGCATATTAAACTATATATCTAACAGCATATTAAACTATATATCTAACAGCATATTAAACTATATATCTTACAGCATATTAAACTATATATCTAACAGCAGACAGCATATTAAACTATATATCTTATATTAAACTATATATCTACAGCATATTAAACTATATATCTAACAGCATATTAAACTATATATCTAACAGCATATTAAACTATATATCTTACAGCATATTAAACTATATATCTAACAGCATATTAAACTATATATCTAACAGCATATTAAACTATATATCTAACAGCATATTAAACTATATATCTAACAGCATATTAAACTATATATCTTACAGCATATTAAACTATATATCTAACAGCATATTAAACTATATATCTAACAGCAGACAGCATATTAAACTATATATCTAACAGCATATTAAACTATATATCTAACAGCATATTAAACTATATATCTAACAGCATATTAAACTATATATCTTACAGCATATTAAACTATATCTACAGCATATTAAACTATATATCTAACAGCATATTAAACTATATATCTAACAGCAGACAGCATATTAAACTATATATCTAACAGTAGACAGCATATTAAACTATATATCTAACAGCATATTAAACTATATATCTAACAGCATATTAAACTATATATCTAACAGCAGACAGCATATTAAACTATATCTAACAGCATATTAAACTATATATCTAACAGCATATTAAACTATATATCTAACAGCATATTAAACTATATATCTAACAGCATATTAAACTATATATCTAACAGTAACAGCATATTAAACTATATCTAACAGCATATTAAACTATATATCTAACAGCATATTAAACTATATATCTAACAGCATATTAAACTATATATCTAACAGCATATTAAACTATATATCTAACAGCATATTAAACTATATATCTAACAGCATATTAAACTATATATCTAACAGCATATTAAACTATATATCTAACAGCAGACAGCATATTAAACTATATATCTAACAGCATATTAAACTATATATCTAACAGCATATTAAACTATATATCTAATATTAAACTATATATCTAACAGCATATTAAACTATATATCTAACAGCATATTAAACTATATATCTAACAGCATATTAAACTATATATCTAACAGCATATTAAACTATATATCTAACAGCATATTAAACTATATATCTAACAGCATATTAAACTATATATCTAACAGCATATTAAACTATATATCTAACAGCATATTAAACTATATATCTAACAGCATATTAAACTATATATCTAAAGCATATTAAACTATATATCTAACAGCATATTAAACTATATATCTAACAGCATATTAAACTATATATCTTACAGCAACAGCATATTAAACTATATATCTAACAGCATATTAAACTATATATCTTACAGCATATTAAACTATATATCTAACAGCATATTAAACTATATATCTAACAGTAGATCAGCATATTAAACTATATATCTTACAGCATATTAAACTATATCTCTAACAGCATATTAAACTATATATCTACAGCATATTAAACTATATATCTAACAGCATATTAAACTATATATCTAACAGCATATTAAACTATATATCTTACAGCATATTAAACTATATATCTAACAGCATATTAAACTATATATCTAACAGCATATTAAACTATATATCTAACAGCATATTAAACTATATATCTTACAGCATATTAAACTATATATCTTACAGCATATTAAACTATATATCTAACAGCATATTAAACTATATCTTACAGCATATTAAACTATATATCTAACAGCATATTAACTATATATCTAACAGCATATTAAACTATATATCTAACAGCATATTAAACTATATATCTAACAGCAGACATATTAAACTATATATATCTAACAGCATATTAAACTATATATTAAACTATATATCTAATAGCATATTAAACTATATATCTAACAGCATATTAAACTATATATCTAACAGCAGACATATTAAACTATATATCTAACAGCATATTAAACTATATATCTATATATTAAACTATATCTTACAGCATATTAAACTATATATCTTACAGCATATTAAACTATATATCTAACAGCATATTAAACTATATATATTAAACTTACAGCATATTAAACTATATATCTAACAGCATATTAAACTATATATCTAACAGCATATTAACTATATATCTAACAGCATATTAAACTATTAAACTATATCTAACAGCATATTAAACTATATATCTAACAGCATATTAAACTATATATCTAACAGCATATTAAACTATATATCTTACAGCATATTAAACTATATATCTAACAGCATATTAAACTATATATCTATATATCTAACAGCATATTAAACTATATATCTAACAGCATATTAAACTATATATCTAACAGCAGACATATTAAACTATATATCTAACAGCATATTAAACTATATATCTTACAGCATATTAAACTAACAGCATATTAAACTATATATCTAACAGCATATTAAACTATATATCTAACAGCATATTAAACTATATATCTAACAGCATATTAAACTATATATCTTACAGCATATTAAACTATATATCTAACAGCATATTAAACTATATATCTAACAGCATATTAAACTATATATCTAACAGCATATTAAACTATATATCTTACAGCATATTAAACTATATATCTAACAGCAGACAGCATATTAAACTATATATCTAACAGCATATTAAACTATATATCTTACAGCATATTAAACTATATCTAACAGCATATTAAACTATATATCTAACAGCATATTAAACTATATATCTAACAGCAGACAGCATATTAAACTATATATCTAACAGCATATTAAACTATATATCTTACAGCATATTAAACTATATATCTAACAGTAGACAGCATATTAAACTATATATCTAACAGCATATTAAACTATATATCTAACAGCATATTAAACTATATATCTTACAGCATATTAAACTATATCTTACAGCATATTAAACTATATATCTAACAGCATATTAAACTAGCATATTAAACTATATATCTAACAGCATACTAGCATATTAAACTATATATCTTACAGATTACAGCATATTAAACTATATATCTTACAGCATATTAAACTATATATCTTACAGCATATTAAACTATATATCTTACAGCATATTAAACTATATCTAACAGCATATTAAACTATATATCTAACAGCATATTAAACTATATATCTAACAGCATATTAAACTATATATCTAACAGCATATTAAACTATATATCTAACAGCATATTAAACTATATATCTAAAACTATACAGCATATTAAACTATATATCTTACAGCAGACAGCATATTAAACTATATATCTAACAGCATATTAAACTATATATCTAACAGCATATTAAACTATATATCTTACAGCATATTAAACTATATATCTAACAGCATATTAAACTATATATCTAACAGCATATTAAACTATATATCTTACAGCATATTAAACTATATATCTAACAGCATATTAAACTATATATCTTACAGCATATTAAACTATATATCTTACAGCATATTAAACTATATCTAACAGCATATTAAACTATATATCTTACAGCAGACAGCATATTAAACTATATATCTTAATAGCATATTAAACTATATCTAACAGCACAGCTAACAGCATATTAAACTATATCTAACAGCAGACAGCATATTAAACTATATATCTAACAGCATATTAAACTATATATCTAACAGCATATTAAACTATATATCTTACAGCATATTCAACTATATATCTAACAGCATATTAAACTATATATCTTACAGCATATTAAACTATATCTAACAGCATATTAAACTATATATCTTACAGCATATTAAACTATATATCTTCGCATATTAAACTATATATCTTACAGCATATTAAACTTATATCTGATATTAAACTATATCTAACAGCATATTAAACTATATATCTTACAACCTTTACTGTAGCAACCATATCCCCTTGCTCATTATGTCTTGACTGTTATCGTATACAGTCGGGCTGGGATTGACGACTCCAAGAAGTGGGGAATGTTGTTTCTCATCAATCAGCTCTTCAAGATCTACTTCAAGGTAAGACAGTAGTGTGATTGGGTGAAGTTTTGTTTACATGAATAGGCCCTACTTTGTGTGTGTGTGTCTAAACGGTTGTGTGTGTGTCCAGATCAACAAGCTACACCTGTGTAAGCCACTGATCCGGGCCATCGACAGCTCCAACCTGAAGGATGATTACAGTATGGCCCAGAGAGTCACCTACAAATACTACGTAGGCCGCAAGGCCATGTTCGACAGCGACTACAAACCAGCCGAGGAGTACCTGTCCTTCTCCTTCCAGCACTGCCACCGCTCCAGCCAGAGGAACAAACGCATGATCCTCATCTACCTACTGCCTGTCAAGATGTTGCTGGTGAGACAGAGTGCCTCACTGAGAGAGCTCAAACATACACTCATCTAGCCACACACGTCTGAATTCAAATCAAATTAAAAAAGCTTGACTGTCAATCAGAGACTAAGACTGGTGTTGCTCATGTTGATTCAGGGTCACATGCCTAATCACCAGCTGCTCAGGAAGTACGACCTCATGCAGTTTGCCGACGTCACGAAAGCTGTGAGGTGAGTGTCACCACCCGCCCGCTCCTTGCCATCTCTCTTTCTCCTCTCTCCCCCTACTCCCTCCTTCCCCCTCTTTTTCTAATTTCTGTCTCTCTGTCTCTGTAACAGTGAGGGCAACCTGCTGCTGTTGAACGAGGCCTTGGCCAAGCACGAGACCTTCTTCATCCGCTGTGGCATCTTCCTCATCCTCGAGAAGCTCAAGATCATCACCTACCGGAACCTCTTCAAGAAAGTGTGAGTCTACTCACCAAGTCCAGCTGGACTGTCCTGGCCTGGTTACACTTTTAACCCTACTGAGCCAAGTCCAGCTGGACTGTCCTGGCCTGGTTACACTTTTCACACTACTGAGCCAAGTCCAGCTGGACTGTCCTGGCCTGGTTACACTTTTAACCCTACTGAGCCAAGTCCAGCTGGACTGTCCTGGCCTGGTTACACTTTTCACACTACTGAGCCAAGTCCAGCTGGAATGGGCTGGTCTGGTTACACATCCATCATAGTTGCTGGAACCGCACTGAAAGGACAATGTGAAAATAAATTATCTGAGGCAGCACAGTACGATTCAGGTCAGCCCTATAGTGTGAATTGGCATAGTGTGTGTGTGTGTGTGTGTGAACCTATGACCGATAATGACTTTCTGTTAACATGTTTGTGGTATGTGGGTTAGGTACCAGCTGCTGAAGACTCACCAGTTGCCCCTAGATGCCTTCCTGGTAGCTCTGAAAATGATGCAGGTGGAAGAGGTGGACATTGACGAGGTGCAGTGTATCCTGGCCAACCTAATCTGTGAGGTGAGATCCCACCACACACACCTTTTCCTCTGACCATGTGCTTCCACCTGATATTTCAGACAGTCGTAAAACATGAAGCAGCAGATGAACTCTCTTCCTCTCTTCTAGGGTCACATCAAGGGCTACATCTCTCACCAGCACCAGAAACTGGTCGTCAGCAAGGCCAATCCATTCCCCCTGCTGTCATCATCTTCCTAATCTACGTATCCCAGAATCCCCTTCACCCAGGAACTGTTCCCAGAAATATATTTCCTTATTATTTAGGTTGCATTTTATTTTGTCATATTTTATACATTTTGAATAAAAGTTTTGTTGTTTTACTCCTTGTACCACATTTTTGTTTATTAAGGAAGTATGAATGATTTATATAATTATAGTACATGTTAAAATATAACCACTCGCTTTCATTTACATTGTTAACCTTGGAAAAAACAACTTAAATCT
>NW_027037816.1:0-22743 GCF_034236695.1 Oncorhynchus nerka | reverse complement strand
ATATAGATTTGAATCGGATATGCAAATAAATGGGATTTGAGTCACTTCAAACTGCCAATAGGAACATGGCTATAGTGATCTCAAAATGTTGAATTAGATCTGTGGATGAGAATGATATGTAATGCGTCCCAAAAATAGGGCTTTCATATTAAGCAATATTGTAAGCGTTGTCTTAATTTAAATCAAGAAGGATACATCTATGATAAACCATTCTTAGCATATTGCTTAATATGAAAAACAGTTTTGGAACATGTTATCTACAAGTATCACTGAACATTTTATCATTCCAGTGATGTCTTAAAGGGGTCATCTGCCGTTGGTACATCCATTTTTGGACATTTAAATTAACGTTATGCATTCGGAAAGTATTCAGAACCCTTGACTTTTTTCACGTTTTGTTACGTTTACAGAATTATTCTAAAATTGCTAAAATTGTTTTTTCCCCTCATAAATCTACACACGATACCCCTATAATGACAAAGCAAAAACAGGTTTTTAGAAATGTTTGCAAATTTATAATCATAAAAAACAGGTGAAAACGCTCCTAATTTGGCCCTGGGGAGCTGGATGGCAGCCATATTGGGAAATTGCTGCATATGGTGTAATAGGCTAAATCTACAATGGCACTATACAGTGCATTCAGAAAGTATTCAGACACATTAACTCTTTTCAACATTTTGTTACATTACAGCATTGTCCTAAAATTGATTAAATCATGTTTTCCTCATCAATCTACACATAATACCCCATAATGCCAAATCGAAAACATGTTTTTAGAAATGTTTTCAAATTTATAATAAAACAAAAACAGAAATACCTTATTTACATAAGTTTTAAGACCCTTAGCACTGAGACTCGAAATTGATTATCCTTGAGATGTTTCTACAACTTGATGATAGCATTTACATTTACATTTAAGTCATTTAGCAGACGCTCTTATCCAGAGCGACTTACAAATTGGTGCATTCACCTTATGACCTCCAGTGGAACAGTAGTGCATCTAAATCTTTTCAGGGGAGGGGGTGAGAGGGATTACTTTATCCTATCCTAGGTATTCCTTAAAGAGGTGGGGTTTCAGGTGTCTCCGGAAGGTGGTGATTGACTCCGCTGTCCTGGCGTCGTGAGGGAGTTTGTTCCACCATTGGGGGGCCAGAGCAGCGAACAGTTTTGACTGGGCTGAGCGGGAACTGTACTTCCTCAGTGGTAGGGAGGCGAGCAGGCCAGAGGTGGATGAACGCAGTGCCCTTGTTTGGGTGTAGGGCCTGATCAGAGCCTGGAGGTACTGAGGTGCCGTTCCCCTCACAGCTCCGTGAGGCAAGCACCATGGTCTTGTAGCGGATGCGAGCTTCAACTGGAAGCCAGTGGAGGGAGCGGAGGAGCGGGGTGACGTGAGAGAACTTGGGAAGGTTGAACACCAGACGGGCTGCGGCGTTCTGGATGAGTTGTAGGGGTTTAATGGCACAGGCAGGGAGCCCAGCCAACAGCGAGTTGCAGTAATCCAGACGGGAGATGACAAGTGCCTGGATTAGGACCTGCGCCGCTTCCTGTGTGAGGCAGGGTCGTACTCTGCGGATGTTGTAGAGCATGAACCTACAGGAACGGGCCACCGCCTTGATGTTAGTTGAGAACGACAGGGTGTTGTCCAGGATCACGCCAAGGTTCTTAGCGCTCTGGGAGGAGGACACAATGGAGTTGTCAACCGTGATGGCGAGATCATGGAACGGGCAGTCCTTCCCGGGAGGAAGAGCAGCTCCGTCTTGCCGAGGTTCAGCTTGAGGTGGTGATCCGTCATCCACACGGATATGTCTGCCAGACATGCAGAGATGCGATTCGCCACCTGGTCATCAGAAGGGGGAAAGGAGAAGATTAATTGTGTGTCGTCTGCATAGCAATGATAGGAGAGACCATGTGAGGTTATGACAGAGCCAAGTGACTTGGTGTATAGCGAGAATAGGAGAGGGCCTAGAACAGAGCCCTGGGGGACACCAGTGGTGAGAGCACGTGGTGTGGAGACGGATTCTCGCCACGCCACCTGGTAGGAGCGACCTGTCAGGTAGGACGCAATCCAAGCGTGGGCGCCGCCGGAGATGCCCAACTCGGAGAGGGTGGAGAGGAGGATCTGATGGTTCACAGTATCGAAGGCAGCCGATAGGTCTAGAAGGATGAGAGCAGAGGAGAGAGAGTTAGCTTTAGCAGGCGGGAGCGCCTCCGTGATACAGAGAAGAGCAGTCTCAGTTGAATGACTAGTCTTGAAACCTGACTGATTTGGATCAAGAAGGTCATTCTGAGAGAGATAGCGGGAGAGCTGGCCAAGGACGGCACGTTCAAGAGTTTTGGAGAGAAAAGAAAGAAGGGATACTGGTCTGTAGTTGTTGACATCGGAGGGATCGAGTGTAGGTTTTTTCAGAAGGGGTGCAACTCTCGCTCTCTTGAAGACGGAAGGGACGTAGCCAGCGGTCAGGGATGAGTTGATGAGCGAGGTGAGGTAAGGGAGGAGGTCTCCGGAAATGGTCTGGAGAAGAGAGGAGGGGATAGGGTCAAGCGGGCAGGTTGTAGGGCGGCCGGCCGTCACAAGACGCGAGATTTCATCTGGAGAGAGAGGGGAGAAAGAGGTCAGAGCACAGGGTAGGGCAGTGTGAGCAGAACCAGCGGTGTCGTTTGACTTAGCAAACGAGGATCGGATGTCGTCGACCTTCTTTTCAAAATGGTTGACGAAGTCATCTGCAGAGAGGGAGGAGGGGGGAGGGGGAGGAGGATTCAGGAGGGAGGAGAAGGTTGCAAAGAGCTTCCTAGGGTTAGAGGCAGATGCTTGGAATTTAGAGTGGTAGAAAGTGGCTTTAGCAGCAGAGAGAGAAGAGGAAAATGTAGAGAGGAGGGAGTGAAAGGATGTCAGGTCCGCAGGGAGGCGAGTTTTCCTCCATTTCCGCTCGGCTGCCCGGAGCCCTGTTCTGTGAGCTCGCAATGAGTCAGTCGAGCCACGGAGCGGGAGGGGAGGACCGAGCCGGCCTGGAGGATAGGGGACATAGAGAGTCAAAGGATGCAGAAAGGGAGGAGAGGAGGGTTGAGGAGGCAGAATCAGGAGATAGGTTGGAGAAGGTTTGAGCAGAGGGAAGAGATGATAGGATGGAAGAGGAGAGAGTAGCGGGGAGAGAGAGCGAAGGTTGGGACGGCGCGATACCATCCGAGTAGGGGCAGTGTGGGAAGTGTTGGATGAGAGCGAGAGGGAAAAGGATACAAGGTAGTGGTCGGAGACTTGGAGGGGAGTTGCAACGAGGTTAGTGGAAGAACAGCATCTAGTAAAGATGAGGTCGAGCGTATTTCCTGCCTTGTGAGTAGGGGGGAAGGTGAGAGGGTGAGGTCAAAAGAGGAGAGGAGTGGAAAGAAGGAGGCAGAGAGGAATGAGTCAAAGGTAGGCGTGGGGAGGTTAAAGTCGCCCAGAACTGTGAGAGGTGAGCCGTCCTCAGGAAAGGAGCTTATCAAGGCATCAAGCTCATTGATGAACTCTCCGAGGGAACCTGGAGGGCGATAAATGATAAGGATGTTAAGCTTGAAAGGGCTGGTAACTGTGACAGCATGGAATTCAAAGGAGGCGATAGACAGATGGGTAAGGGGAGAAAGAGAGAATGACCACTTGGGAGAGATGAGGATCCCGGTGCCACCACCCCGCTGACCAGAAGCTCTCGGGTGTGCGAGAACACGTGGGCAGACGAAGAGAGAGCAGTAGGAGTAGCAGTGTTGTCTGTGGTGATCCATGTTTCCGTCAGTGCCAAGAAGTCGAGGGACTGGAGGGAGACGTAGGCGGAGATGAACTCTGCCTTGTTGGCCGCAGATCGGCAGTTCCAGAGGCTACCGGAGACCTGGAACTCCACGTGGGTCGTGCGCGCTGGGACCACCAGATTAGGTGGCCGCTGGCCACGCGGTGTGGGAGCGTTTGTATGGTCTGTGCAGAGAGGAGAGAACAGGGATAGACAGACACATAGTTGACAGGCT
The DNA here is from genome assembly GCF_034236695.1 of Oncorhynchus nerka. NCBI lineage: Eukaryota > Metazoa > Chordata > Actinopteri > Salmoniformes > Salmonidae > Oncorhynchus > Oncorhynchus nerka. The sequence continues at coordinate 18,753 of NW_027037816.1, read as the reverse complement.
ACACAAGAGGCTACGCTAATGCAAAGGAGGTGGAATGACAAGTGGACTACACGTCACGAGTGTTCAGAGAGTTAAGCTTACGTAGCAGAATCTTATTGACTAAGATGATTAAAATGATACAGTACTGCTTTGAAGTAGGCTAGCTGGCAGAGGCTGCGTTGTTGACTAAGTAGGCTAGTTGGCATTGGCTGCGTTGTTGACACTACACTAATCAAGTCGTTCCGTTGAGTGTAATAGTTTCTACTGTGCTGCTATTCGGGGCTAGCTGGCTAGCTAGCAGTGTTGATTACGTTACGTTGCGTTAAAGAACGACAATAGCTGGCTAACTAACCTAGGAAGTCGCTCTAGACTACACAATTATCTTTGATACAAAGACGGCTATGTAGCTAGCTATGTAGCTAGCTGCGATCAAACAAATCAAGCCGTTGTACTGTAATGAAATGAAATGAAAAATGTGATACTACCTGTGGAGGCGAAGCGAAATGCCGACCCAGTTGTTGAGTGCAGAAGTTCTGTTCGGTAGACGTTGGCTAGCTGTTGGCTAGCTAGCAGAGTTGGAAAACGCCTGCTTGGAGTTTTCCAAAAGGCACCTAAAGGTCTCTCAGACCATGAGAAACAAGATTCTCTGGTCTGGTGAAGCCAAGATTGAACTCTTTGGCCTGAATGCAAGCGTCATGTCTGGAGGAAACCTGGCACCATCCCTATGGTGAAGCATGGTGGTGGCAGCATCATGCTGTGGGGATGTTTTTCAGCGGCAGGGACTGGGAGAGACTAGTCAGGATAGAGGGAAAGATGAATGAAGCAAAATACAGAGGGATCCTTGGTGAAAATCTGCTCCAGAACGCTTAGAACCTCAGACTGGGGTGAAGGTTCACCTTCCAACAGGACAACGACCTAAGCACACACAGCCAAGACAACGCAGGAGTGGCTTCAGGACAAGTCTCTGAATGTCTCTGAATGGCCCAGTCAGAGCCTAGACTTGGACCTGACAGAGCTTGAGAGGATATGCAGAGAAGAATGGGAGAAACTCCCCAAAATACAGGTGCCAAGCTTGTAGCGTTATACCCAAGAAGACTCAAAGCTGTAATCACAAAGGTGCTTCAACAAAGTACTGAATACTTATGTAAATGTAAAAATATATAAATTAGGAGAAAAATTCTGAAAACCTGTTTTTGCTTTGTGATTGTGGGGTATTGTGTGTAGATTGCTGAGGAAAAAAATACAATTAAATACATTTTAGAATAAGGCTGTAACCTAACAAAGTATGTAAAAAGTCGGGTCTGAATACTTTCCGAAGGCACTGTATATATTCTGAATCAGGGTCGGATGGAGAAAAATCCATACATTTTTGTTATTGTTGAAATTTAAAATGTTACATTTTGGGGGGATTTCAATATGCAATAGGTACTGGACCAAGCAACAACAAAAACACCAATTTTTGTTGTTGAAATGTCATTTTTTTTCAATCATCAATAGGTCTGAAACAAAGTGTGCCATCAATATGAAATTATATACATTATATACTCTGAATTAGGAGAGGATCGAGAAAAATCCATACCTTTTTTTGTTGTTGAAAATTTGGTTTGATTTATTTTGGTGGGGGGAGGGATTTCTATCTTCAAGGGGTAACCATGTTTGCCATGACTATGAAAATGGTATATTCTTGTTACGTCTGTCGTTAGATGAATTAGACCAAGGTGTGGCGTGGTAGGCGAACATCTTACTTTTATTACTGTATTTGTTAAGCACTTTAAAATGCATCCCTTGTAAGAAATGTGCTCCATATATAAAGTTTGATTTGATTTAACAGTTTTCAACAAATAATTGTAGAGCAAAGGTGCACTAGAAATGTATAATGGAAATGTGGGGCGAGCGTCCCAAATGGCACCCTCATTCCTACGTAGCGCACATTGACCATAGCAATACTTGGTGCACTATGTAGGGAATAGTGGTCAAAAGTAGTGCACTATGGTGGGAATAGGGTGCAATTTGAGACACAACCACATCCTCTTTACTAACAACTTAAATGAGCATGGCCGATAGCCCCATTTCACAGCTGTCAGTACTCCTTCCTGCACACTCACCAAGTCAACACTTTACTGATACATTTCCACATCTGTAGTGCCTTCAGAAAGTATACATACCTCCCTTGACTTATTCCACATGTTATTGTGGTACACAGCCTGAATTACAAGTGTATTAGAAAATATAAACAGTGCCTTGCTCAAAGAAGTATTCGGCCCCCTTGAACTTTGCGACCTTTTGCCACATTTCAGGCTTCAAACATAAAGATTTACATTTACATTTACATTTACATTTAAGTCATTTAGCAGACGCTCTTATCCAGAGCGACTTACAAATTGGTGCGTTCACCTTAAGACATCCAGTGGAACAGCCACTTTACAATAGTGCATCTAAATCTTTTAAGGGGGTGAGAAGGATTACTTTATCCTATCCTAGGTATTCCTGAAGAGGTGGGGTTTCAGGTGTCTCCGGAAGGTGGTGATTGACTCCGCTGTCCTGGCGTCGTGAGGGAGTTTGTTCCACCATTGGGGGGCCAGAGCAGCGAACAGTTTTGACTGGGCTGCGCGGAACTGTACTTCCTCAGTGGTAGGGAGGCGAGCAGGCCAGAGGTGGATGAACGCAGTGCCCTTGTATGGGTGTAGGGCCTGATCAGAGCCTGGAGGTACTGAGGTGCCGTTCCCCTCACAGCTCCGTAGGCAAGCACCATGGTCTTGTAGCGATGCGAGCTTCAACTGGAAGCCAGTGGAGAGAGCGGAGGAGCGGGACGACGTGAGAGAACTTTGGGAAGGTTGAACACCAGACGGGCTGCGGCGTTCTGGATGAGTTGTAGGGGTTTAATGGCACAGGCAGGGAGCCCAGCCAACAGCGCAGTTGCAGTAATCCAGACGGGAGATGACAAGTGCCTGATTAGGACCTGCTTGCTTCCTGTGTGAGGCAGGGTCGTATATAAGATATAAAACTATATTTTTTGTGAAGAATCAACAACAAGTGGGACACAATCATGAAGTGGAACAACATTTATTGGATATTTCAAACTTTTTAACAAATCAAAAACTGAAAAATTGGGCGTGCAAAATTATTCAGCCCCTTTACTTTCAGTGCAGCAAACTCTCCAGAAGTTCAGTGAGGATCTCTGAATGATCCAATGTTGACCTAAATGACTAATGATGATAAATACAATCTACCTGTGGGTATTCAAGTCTCCGTATAAATGCACCTGCACTGTGATAGTCTCAGAGGTCCGTTAAAGCGCTTAGAGAGCATCATGAAGAACAAGGAACACACCAGGCAGGTCTGAGATACTGTTGTGAAGAAGTTTAAAGCGATTTGGATACAAAAAGATTTCCCAAGCTTTAAACATCCCAAGGAGCACTGTGCAAGCGATAATATTGAAATGGAAGGAGTATCAGACCACTGCAAATCTGCAAGACCTGGTCAGTCTCCTCTAAACTTTCAGCTCATACAAGGAGAAGACTGATCAGAGATGCAGCCAAGAGGCCCATGATCCCTCTGGATGAACTGCAGAGATCTACAGCTGAGGTGGGAGACTCTGTCCATAGGACAACAATCAGTCATTATATTGCACAAATCTGGCCTTTATGGAAGAGTGGCAAGAAGAAAGCCATTTCTTAAAGATATTCATAAAAAGTGTTGTTTAAAAGTTTGCCTCAAGCCACCTGGAGACACACCAAACATGTGGAAGAAGGTGCTCTGGTCAGATGAAACAATGCAAAATGTTATGTTTGGCGTAAAGCAACACAGCTCATCACCCTGAACACACTATCCCCACTGTCAAACATGGTGGTGGCAGCATCATGGTTTGGGCCTGCTTTCTTCAGCAGGGACAGGAAGATGGTTAAAATGGATGGGAAGATGGATGGAGCCAAATACAGGACCATTCTGGAAGAAAACCTGATGAGTCTGCAAAAGACCTGAGACTGGGGACGGAGATTTGTCTTCCAACAAGACAATGATCCAAAACATAAAAGCAAAATCTACAATGGAATGGTTCAAAATAAACTTATATCCAGGTGTTAGAATGGCCAAGTCAAAGTCCACAGACCTGAATCCAATCGAGAATCTGTGGAAAGAACTGAAAACTGCTGTTCACAAATGCTCTCCATCCAACCTCACTGACCTCGAGCTGTTTTGCAGGAGGAATGGGAAAAATGTCAGTCTCTCGATGTGCAAAACTGATAGAGACATACCTCAAGCGACTTACAGCTGTAATCGCAGCAAAAGGTGGCGCTACAAAGTATTAATCTCTTTAAGGGGGCTGAATAATTTTGCACGCCCAATTTTTCAGTTTTTGATTTGTTAAAAAAGTTTGAAATATCAATAAATGTCGTTCCACTTCATGATTGTGTCCCACTTGTTGTTGATTCTTCACAAAAAAATACAGTTTTATATCTTTATGTTTGAAGCCTGAAATGTGGCAAAGGTCGCAAAGTTCAAGGGGGCCGAATACTTTAGCAAGGCACTGTATCTCACCTACTTGCACAAAATACCCCATAATGACAAAGTGAAAACATGTTTTTAGACATTTTTGCTAATTTACAAAAAAATACAGAAATATCTAATTTACATAACATTATTCAAGCTCTGTCAAATTGGTTGGTGATCATTGATATACAGCCATTTTCAAGTCTTGCCATGTTTGAATCCAGGAACCTACCAATGTTGTCTTGGTAAGCAGCAAAAAAGACTGAACCAGGTTTTCCTCTTGATTTTGCATGTGCTTACTGTAGCTCTCTTCCGTTTCTTTTTATCCTAAAAGCCGATGACAAGCATACCCTAACCAATGTTCTCTCTAAGCTGCAGTGGGTGCGAGGCTGGCAGTAGCCCTGAGACTGCCAAGCAGCTCCACAGGACTGCCATGCAGAACAAATATTAGTCCACAGAGAGAAGCACGAGATTGAACTGCACTAAACTTTCTAGAGCTGTGGTCACCAACCAGTCGATTGTGATTGACTGGTTGATCTCCCAAGGCCTCCCTAGTCCATTGCCAAACATTTCTGTAATAAAAAAATCAACAATAAAGACTCTTTTTTATTAGTCTCATGCTGTTTGGTAGGTGAACACGATTCAGCTGCCCTGTGGCCGGGTAGAGAATTGTTGCCATTTAACCATTTCATGTGTCTAAAGGTACAAACTCTGCCTTCCTGGTGGCTCAGAGAGCAAATCAAGTGCACTAGAAGCCTACTGCTGGCCAATCGGATGGCTCAGATGATTGTGTCTGCAATAATGTAGCAGGCGAAAGAAAGCTACAGCAAAGTTGATATGTTTGAACCCACAACTAGAGAGAGACTGTCAACTAATACAGAAAAAAGCTCTTGGTTTTATGAGCGAGTTCATGTTTAAGTTATTTCTCACTGTCAGCACTTTGTATTCAATACTTTTATAAGCCATAAAATGCACTTTCTTCCTATTTCCTCCCAGCACTACAACAAGCACTGCAGCAGTAATGAATGAGTAGGAAAATGTATCTATAGTCTTGCGTTGTTATTATTAGCAGCTTTTGGTCTTTTAATATCAAGGAATATTTCACTTTTTCTGTTCATAACAGAAAAACAACATGAATTGTCCATGAGGCAGAAATAATGTGGTGCGACTCAACTTTACCCATCAGCTGGAAGACAGTGTCCCTTTTTGGTCAGTGTCAGTGGAGGAAAGAGAGAGCGGATGGATGTTGAGAGGCGGACCCTCATCTGCTGCTCCTCCTTCCGCTGAGACTGTCCATCAGATTCAGGCACCGTCAGCCCAGTAAAACACAAATAAAAAGTGAATTATTTAAATGTAGGATTCTATTGCATTGACACGCACCACAGCCTTTACTCTACACAGACCAGTGCGGCGTAAACAATCAGAGCTGCAGAGAGCCTATATGCAACAGACCATTGCCATATATGATCTGTACTATTTACTTGAACTGGACTGTGTTTACAGCATGAGTGGTTGTGGAGAGATGCTTGATTTGAGATCAAAGCGAGAGCTGCATGTAGCCACGTGTGCACATTTTGTAATAATGCATTTTATTTTGTAAAGGTTTCTTGCATCAAACAACACAACAACATTTTCAGTCCCCTCCTTGTCTGAAGGACAAGTGGATAAATAGGTAAATGTCAAGCTCTGCATGTTTTTTTTCCCAAAAGTTTCATGGAATGTAGACCTACATTGAACACTGTAGGCTGAATGATAGAACAGCTATTTCTATGTTAAAATGTTATGGATTTTCTCATTTTCTCCATTGTGTTTGTGGTAGGCCATTCTGGTAGGCCTACATTATGATCAAATAGTCACAGTGCCCTACTTGGCCACTGTTAAAATTGTAACTTAAAGTGGGTACAGCCTCAGTGTTCACAACATTCAAGTTGCTCAGCAGACCTGAAATTTGTCAATAACAATTACAGGGAACATTGCTCATCACATAATGCAGCCCCCACCAAACTTGAAAATATGGAGAGTGGTACTAAGTAATGTGTTGTATTGGATTTGGCCCAAACATAACATTTTGTATTCAGGACATAAAGCTAATTGCTTTGCCAATTTTTTGATGTGTTACTTTAGTACCTTGTAAACAGGATGAATGTTACTCTGTACAGGCTTCCTTCTTTTCAGTATTGTTGTTGATCCAGTATTGTTGTTGATCTTTTCTACAATGTTGTTGATCCATCTTCAGTTTTTTCCTATCACAGCCATTCAACTCTGTAACTGTTTTAAAGTCACCCTTTGCCTCATGGTGAAATCCTTAAGCTATTTCCTTCCTCTCCTGCAAATTAGTTAGGAAGGACGCCTGTATCTTTGTACTGACTTGGTGTATTGATACAGCAGCCAAAGTGTAATTAATAACTTCATCATGCTCAAAGGGATATTCAGTGTCTGCCCTTTTTTATTTGACCCATCTACCAATAGGTGCCCTTCTTTGCGAGACATTGGAAAAACTCACTGGTCTTTTTGGTTGATTCCGTGTTTGGAATTCACTGCTCGACTGAGGGTACAGATGTACATGTGTATGTGTATGTGTGGGGTACAGAGATGAGATAGTCATTCAAAAATCATTTTAATCACTATTATTGCGCTCAGAGTGAGTCCATGAAACTTATTATGTGACTTGTTAAGCACATTTTTACTCCTGAACTTTTTATTAATTTGTAAAAATGTATCAAAACATAATTCCACTTTGACATTATGGGGTATTGTGTATAGGCCAGTGGCACAAAATCTCAATGTAATACCTTTTAAATGCAGGCTGTAACACAACAAAATGTGTAAAAGGTCAAGGGGAGTGAATACTTTCTGAATGCACTGTACATTCTCTTGAAGGTTTTTCTTTGACTATACCGCCACCTGGTGTATGAATAGATTACTGTACTCAGTACATGGATAAAAAGGTAAAGAGAAGCTTCATAGGTCTACATTTCCAATAAGAATTTGGTAGTTGGCTTGCTTTGATGATAGTGATTTGCAGCTTGTTCTTTATAATTCATTCTTATTACTCAGGACAATTTTTTAAATAAAAATCTTACTACTTGAAACCCATCGTCATCTTGGCTTCAGTAGCATTCTAAACTAAAATAACCCAACCAGAGTACTGGGTGCCATGCGTTGGTTGTTTTGGTTGTGTTATCACTCAGTAAGGTGGAGGATTGCTATATAGCCTATTCTGGGATTTGTTCATAACTGTCTGAAAGCAACAGATTAAATAATAACATTAAAACAACTAGGAATTACAGTGCATAGTGAAAGTCTATGAAAGACAGTTCCCGCTCAGCCCAGTCAAAACTGTTCGCTGCTCTGGCCCCCAATGGTGGAACAAACTCCCTCACGACGCCAGGACAGCGGAGTCAATCACCACCTTCCGGAGACACCTGAAACCCCACCTCTTTAAGGAATACCTAGGATAGGATAAAGTAATCCTTCTCACCCCCCCCCCTTAAAAGATTTAGATGCACTATTGTAAAGTGGCTGTTCCACTGGATGTCATAAGGTGAACGCACCAATTTGTAAGTCGCTCTGGATAAGAGCGTCTGCTAAATGACTTAAATGTAAATGTAAATGTAAATGTCTACACACCCCTTGCACAGTCTTCACATTTTGCTGCCTTAAAATTAAACAACATTTTCCCCCTAATGATTTACACAGCCTACTTTCATATTGTCAGTGTGAAGAAAAAGGATAGAACATGTTCCAAATTAATTCAAAATAGAAAACTAGGATGTCTTGATTGCCTATGTCTTCACACCACAGAGTTAATACTTGGTGGAAGCAACTTTGCCAGCCATTACAGCTGTGAATCATTTTGAATAAGATTCTACTAACTTTGCACAATGCTTAGGGCAACATATATCCATGTTGTCCACACACACACATTGATGGACAGCAATTTTCAAGCAGATTTAAGTCAGGACTGAGACTGGACGACTCAGGGACACTAAACACATTTTGGAAAGCCATTCTGGTGTGTCTTTGGCATTACAATTACCAGGGTTAGGTATTCAGAAGACTGAGGCAGATTGTCCTCTAACTTTTATCTGGGCTTTGCGCCTTTCAAATTTCTTTTGATCCTGACAAACTCCCCAGTCCCTGCCGGTGACAAGCATACCCATAACATGATACTGCCAACACAGTATGTATAAGAGCAGAATGTGTAGATTGGAAGGTTAAAACATCCAATTGATTTACTTTTTAGATTAAACTTTAAGGCATGAAAAAAAATCAGTGCTTCCTCAAATACATAAGTCATCAAACAGGCGTCGTAACATAATTTAAGAGATATGTGATCATGAGATAAACATGCTATCCAAACAGAAATGCATGGGATGTGTGCAGGGCCAGATTACCGAAAGGTAAAAAAATATATAATTGAGTTAATAAACTCGCATACAAACATGGTCTTTTTTTTGTTTTCTTGAGTAAGGCAGCTCCAAATTGTAGGTGTTTCAATCTAACACAGTGCTAGAAAATATGGAGCGTTGCGTCGTGATTGGCTCAGTGTTCTGTCACTCATGGAGACACTACGTCACCACAAAGTCTAAGGGTAGACCTCGAAAATTCTAGCCTATTGGGTGCTGCCATAGAGTTACATTAGACGTGACCATCCAAGAAGGCGCAAGATAAAATTACGTCAAATCACTGGCAAATCCTTTTTAATCCTTGTCATATGAAGATAAATAATTAAGAGAAATTAGAGATAAAATGTGTCGGTGCTCATCGGCCATTGGACATTACACAACAAGTTGGAAATCGCAAATTCAACAATGAGTGGTTTGGAAGGAATCAGTGGCTAACTGCAAGCATTGCAAAGCAATCATTAGCCAGCTATTCAGTGGAATGGCTGTGGCTGTGTGGTCCCAAGTCTAAGATTAAGGGTATTTTTCAGAGTTTAAAATGATAAACATTCAACATTGGCCATGCTGTCATTGAAGCATGATTTGTGCCGTGCTCAAAACAACTTTTAACTCAAACTGCAAAATCTTTAGTGAGTTCCAGGAATCTGTGATCTCGGGAAAAACGAGCTACGACTGGGAAAATAGATTTTGAACTTTCATCCAACTCGAAATTGTAAATCAGGAACTCAGGCCTCTTTCTAGAGCTACGACCTGAATATCACTGACGTCATCATGATTCAACTTTTTTTTCTGGAGTTCCCAGTTGTCTGGGACCATAAAGCACCATAAATGCTAGACTTTGATGACAGTTGATGACATTTTCCCATGCAGGATCTGTTCAAGTGAGCACAACACAACAAAGTGAGTCTAAAAATGTCTTGTATGCTGCTGCATAAATGATGTAATATGCCAGGGAGATATGTATACTGTAGCTAAGAAGTGTATGTTGTGTAGTAAGTTGTTAGTAGCCCATGTGCCTCACGCTAATAATTTGGTCCCTTTTCACCTCTAATTTTGCTTTCATTGTCTGCTTGTCTGCTTATATGCCCCCATTATTTATCGGTTCTGACTTGGTGTACAGGGAGAACACTGTAAGAATGGCCCATGTTCTGAATTCTGTCGCTGTACATTTAAAAAGTGCTTAACAAATAGTTATATTGACTACGTCCCTCCTAGCTCGCTCATTAATGTCTTAATCGAAATTACGGATAGCCTCTTATCCGCTTGTCAGTCCCCCTTATGCCATAGTTTGTACATCTCAATTGTCAGCCGAGACCACGTATTTAAGCAAGTCAGCCATATCAGTATTTTTCTTTTAAAGGCAGTAAATGAGGCTGAATGAACTGTTTCGCAGCCAGACAAGGCTCCGCTGATAATCAGGTGTAGCAATGGTATAGTGCAATTAATATTGTTTAGTGGTGTGTTGTGTAGTGGATTTGCTGGCATGCATCCCAGATTTTTTTGCCCCACCAAGATTTACATGCTAAAATCGCCACTGTGTGACGACCTAATGAGTTGAATATTGGAGATCATTACAGCCAAAATGATTTTCTTTTCATCCCGCTATGTAAAAAAAAGCTGATTTAAACTAGTTTTGTTCAGCTAATAAGATGAAAACATTACTTCAAACTACTTTTGGGTACCTTGTTAACATTTCAGCAATATGAACGTTGCTACGTTTCGGAAATAGCAAAGAAAACATGTAATCTGTTTGACACATTAATGTGACTTACAGATCAAAGTAACTGAATTTCCACTCCGTTCGTATGCAAATCAATTTGATTCATACTCTGGCTTGTCTTGTTGACATGTTTCTTTTTTTTTTAGCTTCCCTCGCCTTGTCTTGTCTATCCTCCATTATGATACAGTTTTTCCTATCTTGCATAGCTTATTAGTACACCCTCGTGGTTGAAGATACTGTATATGTATCTACTGTAGGTGTCATGTATTGTCATGTTATGTCTTGTTCCTGTTCTTTCTCTTCACTTCGTTTCCCCCTGCTGGTCGTATTAGGTTACCTTCTCTCCCTTTCCTTCCCCCAGCTGTTCCTCATCTCCTCTAACTACCTCGTTTACTCTCTCCCACCTGTTCCCTTTTTTCCCTCTGATTAGGTCTCTATTTCTCTCTCTGTTTCTGCTTCTGTCTTTGTCAGATTCTCGTTTGCTTCACCCTTGTCCCGTCCTGTCGTAATCTGCCTCTTCATCAGATGCTACGTGTGATCAGGTACCTCTGTCCTCTACAACCCGCGCCTACCCGGAGAGACCAGCAGTCTGTTGCCGCTAACCCTGCTATTCTCCTCTGCTGCTAGAAGGGGACTCTCCTGTAAAGATCAGAGGACTTTATGATTTATTTGTCGCCCTCTCTGCGGGTTGTCTATTTTGTCAACCGATACATCTGAAGAGGATTTATGTCTTCCCTGTGTTTGGACATTAAAAGACTCTGTTTCTGTTAAACCGCTTTTGGGTCCTCACTCACCTGCATAACAGAAGAATCTGACCAAGAATGGACCCAGCGACTTCGGATCCTCTCCACTCAGCCGTCGAGATCCAGGGAGCGATGCTAGGCAGACACGAGCAGGAATTGTCTGCTGCTCGAATGGCAGTTTAAAATCCAGGTTACTCCATAGTTTAGTCACCTCAACTTTAAGCCTAATTCCACATTATTACTACAAGATTGAGTTGAAATAGGTTTAGTGAATGATTTATCCCAATGCAATGCTTTAGTTTTAGAAATTTAGGGACTAACTTATTCTTCCAACTCATTCTGAAACTAACTGCAGCTCTTTGTTAAGTGTTGTGGAAATGGTCCACGCTGTAGAAGGACGGTACTGTGCTGGAGTCATCCTACTACATGGTACACTGGTTCCTCACCTCAAGCCATTGACATGTCATAAGAAGATTTTGAAGTAATGGGCCTAGACAGCTTCCAGGGCCCTGTCTTCCCTATGTCAAGGTAATCGATAAAGAACAATGTTCTGTTAGAGTTTCGCTAAATCTTGCTCCTCAGTGACTGAGAGGGTAAAGACATAACGCTATGTTTTCTGGAGGGTCTCAGCCTATGATCGATAATTCTCTCCCGGGAAGTTCCTTCCAGCGTGGATTCTAAGATTGAACTTCTACAATATTTCGCAGAAACTACGGGTCAATCTTCGTCATTAACCTTCGTGGAAGTCGACTCCTTACTTTTTACCCCCTCTAAAAATCACTACCATCTTCCTCCAGCTGGCTCAGGTGCTGAGCCTATGCAGAATATAGTATATATTTGCTTAGGAGTGGATAGAGAATCACCAGACGCCTCTGTCTCTATTAGGTTCCGCTGGTCATTTGTCATTTCATGTCCAGTAAGCCAGAGCTCATCAGTACAGAAAAGACTACTGGTGAGCGAAAATACTCCAGGTCTCCTTCCAAGATCCTGTACTAAAGGTCGAACCATCTACCTGGACCGGACTGCCTGTCCTGCAGTGCCCTTGATAGACTCTGGGGGCGGAGGGCTGTTTTATTCGAGTTTTTCTGGTCAAAAACATGACATTCCTCTCAGACAGTTAGGGAGCCCACGGCCTTGTTCGCCTTGGATGGTAGTCCTCTCCCCAGGATTCAGCGTGAAACGCTACCTTTAACCCTCACTGTCTCTGGTAATCATAGCGAAACCATTTATTTTTTAATTTTTCGTTCACCTTTTACACCTGTTGTTTTGGGCCATCCCTGGCTAGTGTGTCATAATCCTTCTATTAATTGGTCTAGTAATTATATCCTCTCCTGGAACGTCTCTTGTCATGTGAAGTGTTTAATGTCTGCTATCCCTCCTGTTTCCTCTGTCTCTTCTTCACAGGAGGAGCCTGGTGATTTGACAGGGGTGCCGGAGGAATATCACGATCTGCGCACGGTGTTCACGCACCGGTCGTATGATTGTAGTATTGATCTCCTTCCGGGAACCACTCCCCCCCGGGGTAGACTATACTCTCTGTCGGCTCCCGAACGTAAGGCTCTCGAAGATTATTTGTCTGTAGCTCTCGACGCCCGCCGGGCGGGGTTTGTTAAGAAAAGGACGGGACCCTGCGCCCCTGCGTGGATATCGAGGGCTGAATGACATAACGGTTAAGAATCGTTATCAGCTTCCCCTTATGTCTTCAGCCTTCGAGATCCTGCAGAGGAGCCAGGTTTTCACTAAGTTGGACCGTACATGCGCTTACCATCTCGTGCGCATCAGGAGGGACGAGTGGAAAACGGCGTTTAACACTCCGTTAGGGCACTTTGAATACCGGGTTCTGCCGTTCGGCCTCGCTAACGCTCCAGCTGTCTTTCAGGCATTAGTGAATGATGTACTGAGAGACATGCTGGTACATCTTTGTTTTCGTTTACCTTGACGATATCCTGATTTTTTCACCGTCACTCCAGATTCATGTTCAGCACGTTCGACGTGTCCTCCAGCGCCTTTTAGAGAATTGTCTTTATGTGAAGGCTGAGAAGTGCTCTTTCTCATGCCTCCTCCGTCACATTTCTTGGTTCTGTTATTTCCGCTGAAGGCATTAAGATGGATCCCGCTAAGGTCCAAGCTGTCAGCGATTGGCCCGTCCCTAAGTCACGTGTCGAGCTGCAGCGCTTTCTCGGCTTCGCGAATTTCTATCGTCGTTTCATCCGTAATTTCGGTCAGGTGGCAGCTCCTCTCACAGCCCTTACTTCTGTCCAAGACGTGCTTTAAAGTGGTCCGTTTCTGCCCAGGGAGCTTTTGATCTCCTCAAGAAGCGTTTTACATCCGCACCTATCCTTGTTACACCTGACGTCTCTAGACAGTTCATTGTCGAGGTTGACGCGTCAGAGGTGGGCGTGGAGCCATTCTTTCCCAGCGCTCCCATTCTGGCGACAAGGTCCACCCTTGCGCGTATTTTCTCATCGCCGTCGGGGCATAACTATGATGTGGGAAACCGCGAACTGCTCGCCATCCAAGCCAGCCCTAGGCGAATGGCGACAGTGGTTGGAGGGGGCGACCGTTCCTTTTTGTCGTTTGGACTGACCATAGGAACCTTGGTACATCCCGTTCTGCCAAAGCGACTTAATGCGCGTCAGGCTCGTTGGGGCGCTGTTTTTCGCTCGTTTCGAGTTCGTTATTTCTTATCGTCGGGGCTCTAAGAACACCAAGCCTGATGCTTTATCCCGTCTCTTCAGTTCTTCAGTAGCCTCCACCGACCCGAGGATTCTCCTGAGGCGTGTTGTCAGGTTGACTGTCTGGGAATTGAGAGGCAGGTCCTCCGCTCAGGCTTTTGTCCAACGTTGTGAGCGCACCTGGAAGAGGGTCAGGTCTGCACTTTGCCGTTATAGGGTGCAGACTGTGAGAGCCGCTAATAAGCGTAGGACTAAGAGTCCTAGATATTGTCGCGGTCAGAGAGTATGGCTCTCCACTCAAAACCTTCCCCTTAAGACAGCTTCTCGCAAGTTGACCCCTTGGTTCATTAGTCCGTTCCGTATTTCTCAGGTCATTAATCCTGTACGCGAGTGCGACTTCTTCTTCCGCGACATCTTCGTCGCGTCCACCCAGTCTTCCATGTCTCCTGTGTTAAGCCCTTTCTTCGCGCCCCGTTCGTCTCCCCATCCTTGTCGGGCGCACCTATCTACGGGGTCCGTAAGATTTTGGACATGCGTCCTCGGGGCCGTGGTCATCAGTACCTAGTGGATTGGGAGGGTACGGTCCTGAGGAAAGGAGTTGGGTTCCATCTCGGGGCGTGCTGGACCGTTCGCTGATCGATGATTTCCTCCGTTGCCGCCCAGGTTTCCTCCTCGAGTGCGCCAGGAGCGCTTGGTGAAGTGGGGTGGTACTGTCATGTATTGTCATGTTATGTCTTGTTCCTGTTCTTTCTCTTCGCTTCGTTTCCCCCTGCTGGTCAGTATTAGGTTACCATCTCTCCCTTTCCTTCCCCCAGCTGTTCCTCATCTCCTCTAACTACCTCGTTTACTCTCTCCCACCTGTTCCCTTTTTTCCCTCTGATTCTGTCTTTGTCAGATTCTCGTTTGCTTCACCCTTGTCCCGCCTGTCGTAATCTGCCTCTTCATCAGATGCTACGTGTGATCAGGTACCTCTGTCCTCTACAACCCGCGCCTACCCGGAGAGACCAGCAGTCTGTTGCCGCTAACCCTGCTATTCTCCTCTGCTGCTAGAAGGGGACTCTCCTGTAAAGATCAGAGGACTTTATGATTTATTTGTCGCCCTCTCTGCGGGTTGTCTATTTTGTCAACCGATACATCTGAAGAGGATTTATGTCTTCCCTGTGTTTGGACATTAAAAGACTCTGTTTCTGTTAAACCGCTTTTGGGTCCTCACTCACCTGCATAACAGAAGAATCTGACCAAGAATGGACCCAGCGACTTCGGATCCTCTCCACTCAGCCGTCGAGATCCAGGGAGCGATGCTAGGCAGACACGAGCAGGAATTGTCTGCTGCTCGACATGCCGTTGAGACCCTGGCCGCCCAAGTCTCCGACCTCTCGAAACATATTCACCATCTCCGCCTCGATCCACCGGCTACTTCCAGGGCTTCCGAGTCTCCGGAGCCCAGAATTAATAACCCGCGTGTTACTCTGGGGAGCCCACAATGCCGCTCGTTCCTCACCCAGCAGTGTGACTTTATTGTGTTCTCTCCAGCCCAACCACGTACTCAGGGCACAGCTCGTATGCCTACGTCCAATCTATCCTTACTGGACGGGCTCGTGAGTGGGGCACGGCAATCTGGGAGCGAGGGCTGAGTATGCAACCAGTATCAGAACTTTAAGGAGGAGATGATACGGGTTTTGATCGTTCTGTTTTTGGGGAAGAAGCTTCCAGGGCCCTGTCTTCCCTATGTCAAAGGTAATCGATCCATAACTGATTACTCTATAGAGTTTCGCACTCTTGCTGCCTCCAGTGACTGGAACAAGCCGGCTTTGCTCGCTCGTTTTCTGGAGGGTCTCCACTGGAGGTAAAGGATGAGATTCTCTCCGGGAGGTTCCTTCCAGCGTGGATTCCTTGATTGAACTGTATTCGCATAGAACGACGGGTTGATCTTCGTCACGAGCTCGTGGAAGGGAGCTCGCGTTATCCGTTGCCCCCCCCTCTCCGCATCACTACCATCTTCCTCCACTGGCTCAGGTGCTGAGCCTATGCAGCTGGGGGTATTCGCATCTCGACTAAGGAGAGGGAACGGAGAATCACCAACCGCCTCTGTCTCTATTGCGGTTCCGCTGGTCATTTTGTCATTTCATGTCCAGTAAAAGCCAGAGCTCATCAGTAAGCGGAGGGCTACTGGTGAGCGCTACTACTCAGGTCTCTCCTTCAAGATCCTGTACTACCTTGTCGGTCCATCTACGCTGGACCGGTTCGGCAGCTTCCTGCAGTGCCTTGATAGACTCTGGGGCGGAGGGCTGTTTATGGACGAAGCCTGGGCTCGGGAACATGACATTCCTCTCAGACAGTTAGGGAGCCCACGGCCTTGTTCGCCTTGGATGGTAGTCCTCTCCCCAGGATTCAGCGTGAAACGCTACCTTTAACCCTCACTGTCTCTGGTAATCATAGCGAAACCATTTATTTTTAATTTTTCGTTCACCTTTTACACCTGTTGTTTTGGGCCATCCCTGGCTAGTGTGTCATAATCCTTCTATTAATTGGTCTAGTAATTCTATCCTCTCCTGGAACGTCTTGTCGTGAAGTGTTTAATGTCTGCTATCCCTCCTGTTTCCTCTGTCTCTTCTTCACAGGAGGAGCCTGGTGATTTGACAGGGGTGCCGGAGGAATATCACGATCTGCGCACGGTGTTCAGTCGGTCCAGGGCCACCTCCCTTCCTCCGCACCGGTCGTATGATTGTAGTATTGATCTCCTTCCGGGAACCACTCCCCCGGGGTAGACTATACTCTCTGTCGGCTCCCGAACGTAAGGCTCTCGAAGATTATTTGTCTGTAGCTCTCGGGTACCGTAGTCCCTTCCTCCTCTCCCGCCGGAGCGGGTTTTTTTGTTAAGAAAAGGACGGGACCCTGCGCCCCTGCGTGGATTATCGAGGGCTGAATGACATAACGGTTAAGAAATCGTTATCCGCTTCCCCTTATGTCTTCAGCCTTCGAGATCCTGCAGGGAGCCAGGTTTTTTTTTTTTTTTCACTAAGTTGGACCTTCGTAACGCTTACCATCTCGTGCGCATCAGGGAGGGGAGAGTGGGAAAACGGCGTTTAACACTCCGGTTAGGGCATTTTTGAATACCGGGTTCTGCCGTTCGGTCTCGCTAACGCTCCAGCTGTCTTTCAGGCATTAGTGAATGATGTACTGAGGAGACATGCTGAACATCTTTGTTTTTGTTTACCTTGACGATATCCTGATTTTTTCACCGTCCTCCCAGATTCATGTTCAGCACGTTCGACGTGTCCTCCAGCGCCTTTTAGAGAATTGTCTTTATGTGAAGGCTGAGAAGTGCTCTTTTTCATGCCTCCTCCGTCACATTTCTCGGTTCTGTTATTTCCGCTGAAGGCATTAAGATGGATCCCGCTAGGATCCAAGCTGTCAGCGATTGGCCCCGTCCCTAAGTCACGTGTCGAGCTGCAGCGCTTTCTCGGCCAGCGAATTTCTATCGGCGTTTCATCCGTAATTTCGGTCAGGTGGCAGCTCTCACAGCCCTTACTTCTGTCAAGACGTGCTTTAAGTGGTCCGTTTCTGCCCAGGGAGCTTTTGATCTCCGCCTCCTATCCTTGTTACACCTGACGTCTCTAGACAGTTCATTGTCGAGGTTGACGCGTCAGAGGTGGGCGTGGGAGCCATTCTTTCCCAGCGCTCCCATTCTCCCGACAAGGTCCACCCTTGCGCGTATTTTCTCATCGCCTGTCGGCGTCGGAACGAACTATGATGTGGAAACCGCGAACTGCTCGCCATCCGCTTAGCTCCGCAGGGGCGGCGAAAGGTACAGTGGTTGGAGGGGCGACCGTTCCTTTGTCGTTTGGACTGACCATAGGAACCGGAAAGATCTGCTTCCCGCTAAACGGTTTAATGCCGCCAGGCTCGTTGGGCGCTGTTTTTCGCTCGTTTCGAGTTCGTTATTTCTTATCGTCCGGGGCTCTAAGAACACCAAGCCTGATGCTTTATCCCGTCTCTTCCAGTTCTTCAGTAGCCTCCACCGACCCCGAGGATTCTCCCTGAGGGCGTGTTGTCGGGTTGACTGTCTCAGGGAATTGAGAGGCAGGTCCCCCTCCGCTCAGGCTTTTTTTGTCCAACGTTGTGACGCACCTGGAAGAGGGTCAGGTCTGCACTTTGCCGTTATAGGGTGCAGACTGTGAGAGCCGCTAATAGCGTAGGACTAAGAGTCCTAGATATTGTCGCGGTCAGAGAGTATGGCTCTCCACTCAAAACCTTCCCCTTAAGACAGCTTCTCGCAAGTTGACCCCGCGGTTCATTAGTCCGTTCCAGTATTTCTCAGGTCATTAATCCTGTCGCAGTGCGACTTCTTCTTCCCGCGACATCTTCGTCAGCGTCCACCGGTCTTCCATGTCTCCTGTGTTAAGCCCTTTCTTCGCGCCCCGTTCGTCTTCCCCCATCCTTGTCGGCGCACCTATCTACAGGGTCCGTAAGATTTTGGACATGCGTCCTCGGGGCCGTGGTCATCAGTACCTAGTGGATTGGGAGGGTACGGTCCTGAGGAAAGGAGTTGGGTTCCATCTCGGGACGTGCTGGACCGTTCGCTGATCGATGATTTCCTCCGTTGCCGCCAGGTTTCCTCCTCGAGTGCGCCAGGAGCGCTCGGTGAGTGGGGGGTACTGTCATGTATTGTCATGTTATGTCTTGTTCCTGTTCTTTCTCTTCACTTCGTTTCCCCTGCTGGTCGTATTAGGTTACCTTCT
>NW_027037815.1:0-22714 GCF_034236695.1 Oncorhynchus nerka | reverse complement strand
GAACATTGGGCCAGTAACCAGCAGGTAGCTCAGTGGTTAGAGTGTTGTACTAGTAACAGCAGGTAGCCTGCCTAGTGGTTAGAGTGTTGGGCCAGCAACCAGTAGGTAGCCTAGTGGTTAGAGCGTTGGGCCAGCAAACCAGCAGGTAGCCCAGTGGTTAGAGCTGTTGAGCCAGTGCAACCAGTAGGTAGCCTAGTGGTTAGAGTGTTGGGCCAGTAACCAGTAGGTAGCCTAGTGGTTAGAGCGTTGGGGCCAGTAACCAGTAGGTAGCCTAGTGGTTAGAGTGTTGGGCCAGTAACCAGCAGGTAGCCTAGTGGTTAGAACATTGGGCCAGTAACCGAAAGGGTGCTGGATCGAGTGTTGTAGCTGACAAGGTAAAAACTGTCGTTAGAGCCCTGAACAAGGCAGTTAACCCACTGTTTGATTTTGATTTGAGCGTTTGATTTGTCCCCGGCCTTGGCTGTCATTGTAACCAGCATAAGAATGGTTGTGTTGTAACAAATTATCAAGGTCACCCCCTCTCCCAGGGAGGGTGACATGTATCTAGATATAACTAGATATAGGTATGTATATAACTAGATATAGGTATGTATATAACTAGATATTGGTATGTATATAACTAGATATTGGTAGGTATATAACTAGATATTGGTAGGTATATAACTAGATATTGGTATGTATATAACTAGGTATTGGTATGTATATAACTAGATATTGGTATGTATATAACTAGATATTGGTATGTATATAACTAGATATTGGTAGGTATATAACTAGATATTGGTAGGTATATAACTAGATATTGGTATGTATATAACTAGATTTTACTAGATATTGGTATGTATATAACTAGATATTGGTAGGTATATAACTAGATATTGGTATGTATATAACTAGATATTGGTATGTATATAACTAGATATTATATATAACTAGATATTGGTATGTATATAACTAGATATTGGTAGGTATATAACTAGATATTGGTAGGTATATAACTAGATATTGGTAGGTATATAACTAGATTTTACTAGATATTGGTATGTATATAACTAGATATAACTAGATATAGGTATGTATATAACTAGATATTGGTATGTATATAACTAGATATTGGTAGGTATATAACTAGATATTGGTAGGTATATAACTAGATATTGGTATGTATATAACTAGGTATTGGTATGTATATAACTAGATATTGGTATGTATATAACTAGATATTGGTATGTATATAACTAGATATTGGTATGTATATAACTAGATATTGGTAGGTATATAACTAGATATTGGTAGGTATATAACTAGATATTGGTATGTATATAACTAGATTTTACTAGATATTGGTATGTATATAACTAGATATTGGTAGGTATATAACTAGATATTGGTATGTATATAACTAGATATTGGTATGTATATAACTAGATATTGGTATGTATATAACTAGATATTGGTATGTATATAACTAGATATTGGTATGTATATAACTAGATATAACTAGATATTGGTATGTATATAACTAGATATAACTAGGTATTGGTATGTATATAACTAGATATTGGTATGTATATAACTAGATATTGGTAGGTATATAACTAGATATTGGTAGGTATATAACTAGATATTGGTATGTATATAACTAGATATTGGTATGTATATAACTAGATATTGGTATGTATATAACTAGATATTGGTATGTGTATAACTAGATATTGGTAGGTATATAACTAGATATTGGTAGGTATATAACTAGATATTGGTAGGTATATAACTAGATATTGGTATGTATATAACTAGATATTGGTAGGTATATAACCAGATATTGGTATGTATATAACTAGATTTTACTAGATATTGGTATGTATATAACTAGATATTGGTATGTATATAACTAGATATTGGTATGTATATAACTAGATATAACTAGATATTGGTAGGTATATAACTAGATATAACTAGATATTGGTATGTATATAACTAGATATTGGTAGGTATATAACTAGATATTGGTAGGTATATAACTAGATATTGGTAGGTATATAACTAGATATTGGTACGTATATAACTAGATATTGGTATTTATATAACTCACTGGGGTTAAGTCTTGGTATGATGGTGAGTCTGAGTGTGTTTCCAGCACGTCTCAGTATCTGTGCCAGGTCTCTGTGAGGCAGGGTGACAACGGACCGCCCCTCCACTGCCTCTAGCTGGTCACCCGGCTGGATCTGACCTGACCGGGCCGCAGGGCTGCCCCGACGTACCGTCACAAACCTGTGGGACAGCATGGGCGAGGCTGGAGAGAGGCAGACAGAGAGGCAGACAGAGAGGCAGACAGAGAGGCAGACAGAGAGGGAGACAGAGAGGCAGACAGAGAGGCAGACAGAGAGGCAGACAGAGAGGCAGACAGAGAGGGAGAGAGAGAGGGAGAGAGAGAGGTAGACAGAGAGGGAGAGAGAGAGGGAGAGGCAGACAGAGAGGAAGAGAGAGAGAGAGGGAGAGAGAGAGAGGCAGACAGAGAGGCAGACAGAGAGGGAGAGAGAGAGAGAGAGAGAGAGAGGGAGAGAGAGAGAGGCAGACAGAGAGGAGAGAGAGAGAGAGAGAGAGAGAGGGAGAGACAGAGAGGCAGACAGAGAGGCAGACAGAGAGGCAGACAGAGAGGGAGAGAGAGAGGGAGAGAGAGAGGTAGACAGAGAGGGAGAGAGAGAGGGAGAGGCAGACAGAGAGGAAGAGAGAGAGAGAGGGAGAGAGAGAGAGGCAGACAGAGAGGCAGACAGAGAGGGAGAGAGAGAGAGAGAGAGAGAGAGGGAGAGAGAGAGAGGCAGACAGAGAGGGAGAGAGAGAGAGAGAG
The DNA here is from genome assembly GCF_034236695.1 of Oncorhynchus nerka. Lineage (NCBI taxonomy): Eukaryota > Metazoa > Chordata > Actinopteri > Salmoniformes > Salmonidae > Oncorhynchus > Oncorhynchus nerka. Next base: position 19,863 of record NW_027037815.1, on the reverse strand, counting down.
AGAGAGGGAGAGACAGAGAGGCAGACAGAGAGGCAGACAGAGAGGCAGACAGAGAGGCAGACAGAGAGGAAGAGAGAGAGAGAGGGAGAGAGAGAGAGGCAGACAGAGAGGCAGACAGAGAGGGAGACAGAGAGGCAGACAGAGAGGCAGACAGAGAGGCAGACAGAGAGGGAGACAGAGAGGGAGAGAGGGAGAGGGAGAGAGACAGAGAGGCAGACAGAGAGGCAGACAGAGAGGCAGACAGAGAGGCAGACAGAGAGGCAGACAGAGAGGGAGAGAGCGAGGGAGAGAGAGAGGCAGACAGAGAGGCAGACAGAGAGGCAGACAGAGAGAGTTTAATCAGTACTGTCAGTCGTTAACCATGTTAACCGGTGAATATTTACGGTATGGTATAGTACTATGGAGTAGTACAGTATATCAATAACTCTGTTTCTCTAGGTATCAGGAAGGACATGTAAACATCATGAAGGAAAAAGTATGAAAACTGATGCAGTCACTACTGTAGTGACTCTGGATAAGAGAGTCTGTTAAATGACTCACTACTGTAAATGGCTCTGGATCAGAGAGTCTGCTAAATGACTCACTACTGTAGTGACTCTGGATCAGAGAGTCTGTTAAATGACTCACTACTGCAGTGGCTCTGGATCAGAGAGTCTGCTAAATGACTCACTACTGTAGTGGCTCTGGATCAGAGAGTCTGCTAAATGACTCACTACTGTATGGGCTCTGGATCAGAGAGTCTGCTAAATGACTCACTACTGTAGTGACTCTGGATAAGAGAGTCTGCTAAATGACTCACTACTGTAGTGACTCTGGATAAGAGAGTCTGCTAAATGACTCACTACTGTAGTGACTCTGGATCAGAGAGTCTGCTAATGACTCACTACTGTAGTGACTGGATCAGAGAGTCTGCTAAATGACTCACTACTGCAGTGGCTCTGGATCAGAGAGTCTGCTAAATGACTCACTACTGTAGTGACTCTGGATAAGAGAGTCTGCTAAATGACTCACTACTGTAGTGACTCTGGATAAGAGAGTCTGCTAAATGACTCACTACTGTAGTGACTCTGGATCAGAGAGTCTGCTAAATGACTCACTACTGCAGTGGCTCTGGATCAGAGAGTCTGCTAAATGACTCACTACTGTAGTGGCTCTGGATCAGAGAGTCTGTTAAATGACTCACTACTGTAAATGGCTCTGGATCAGAGAGTCTGTTAAATGACTCACTACTGTAGTGGCTCTGGATCAGAGAGTCTGCTAAATGACTCACTACTGTAGTGACTCTGGATCAGAGAGTCTGCTAATGACTCACTACTGTAGTGACTGGATCAGAGAGTCTGCTAATGACTCACTACTGTAGTGACTCTGGATCAGAGAGTCTGCTAATGACTCACTACTGTAGTGACTCTGGATCAGAGAGTCTGCTAAATGACTCACTACTGTAGTGACTATGGCTCAGAGAGTCTGCTAAATGACTCACTACTGTAGTGGCTCTGGATAAGAGAGTCTGCTAAATGACTCACTACTGTAGTGACTATGGATCAGAGAGTCTGTTAAATGACTCACTACTGTAGTGACTCTGGATCAGAGAGTCTGCTAATGACTCACTACTGTAGTGACTGGATCAGAGAGTCTGCTAATGACTCACTACTGTAGTGACTCTGGATCAGAGAGTCTGCTAATGACTCACTACTGTAGTGACTCTGGATCAGAGAGTCTGCTAAATGACTCACTACTGTAGTGATTATGGCTCAGAGAGTCTGCTAAATGACTCACTACTCTAGTGGCTCTGGATAAGAGAGTCTGTTAAATGACTCACTACTGTAAATGGCTCTGGATCAGAGAGTCTGCTAAATGACTCACTACTGTAGTGGCTATGGATCAGAGAGTCCGCTAAATGACTCACTACTGTAGTGACTATGGATCAGAGAGTCTGCTAAATGACTCACTACTGTAGTGACTATGGATCAGAGAGTCTGCTAAATGACTCACTACTGTAGTGACTCTGGATAAGAGAGTCTGCTAAATGACTCACTACTGTAGTGACTCTGGATAAGAGAGTCTGCTAAATGACTCACTACTGTAGTGACTCTGGATCAGAGAGTCTGTTAAATGACTCACTACTGTAGTGACTCTGGATCAGAGAGTCTGCTAATGACTCACTACTGTAGTGACTGGATCAGAGAGTCTGCTAATGACTCACTACTGTAGTGACTCTGGATCAGAGAGTCTGCTAATGACTCACTACTGTAGTGACTCTGGATCAGAGAGTCTGCTAAATGACTCACTACTGTAGTGATTATGGCTCAGCGAGTCTGCTAAATGACTCACTACTCTAGTGGCTCTGGATAAGAGAGTCTGTTAAATGACTCACTACTGTAAATGGCTCTGGATCAGAGAGTCTGCTAAATGACTCACTACTGTAGTGGCTATGGATCAGAGAGTCCGCTAAATGACTCACTACTGTAGTGACTATGGATCAGAGAGTCTGCTAAATGACTCACTACTGTAGTGACTATGGATCAGAGAGTCTGCTAAATGACTCACTACTGTAGTGACTCTGGATAAGAGAGTCTGCTAAATGACTCACTACTGTAGTGACTCTGGATAAGAGAGTCTGCTAAATGACTCACTACTGTAGTGACTCTGGATAAGAGAGTCTGCTAAATGACTCACTACTGTAGTGACTCTGGATAAGAGAGTCTGCTAAATGACTCACTACTGCAGTGGCTCTGGATCAGAGAGTCTGCTAAATGACTCACTACTGTAGTGACTCTGGATAAGAGAGTCTGCTAAATGACTCACTACTGTAGTGGCTCTGGATCAGAGAGTCTGCTAAATGACTCACTACTGTAGTGACTGGATCAGAGAGTCTGCTAATGACTCACTACTGTAGTGACTCTGGATCAGAGAGTCTGCTAAATGACTCACTACTGTAGTGACTCTGGATCAGAGAGTCTGTTAAATGACTCACTACTGTAAATGGCTCTGGATCAGAGAGTCTGCTAAATGACTCACTACTGTAGTGACTCTGGATCAGAGAGTCTGCTAAATGACTCACTACTGTAGTGATTATGGCTCAGAGAGTCTGCTAAATGACTCACTACTCTAGTGGCTCTGGATAAGAGAGTCTGTTAAATGACTCACTACTGTAAATGGCTCTGGATCAGAGAGTCTGCTAAATGACTCACTACTGTAGTGGCTATGGATCAGAGAGTCCGCTAAATGACTCACTACTGTAGTGACTATGGATCAGAGAGTCTGCTAAATGACTCACTACTGTAGTGACTATGGATCAGAGAGTCTGCTAAATGACTCACTACTGTAGTGACTCTGGATAAGAGAGTCTGCTAAATGACTCACTACTGTAGTGACTCTGGATAAGAGAGTCTGCTAAATGACTCACTACTGTAGTGACTCTGGATCAGAGAGTCTGTTAAATGACTCACTACTGTAGTGACTCTGGATCAGAGAGTCTGCTAATGACTCACTACTGTAGTGACTGGATCAGAGAGTCTGCTAATGACTCACTACTGTAGTGACTCTGGATCAGAGAGTCTGCTAATGACTCACTACTGTAGTGACTCTGGATCAGAGAGTCTGCTAAATGACTCACTACTGTAGTGATTATGGCTCAGCGAGTCTGCTAAATGACTCACTACTCTAGTGGCTCTGGATAAGAGAGTCTGTTAAATGACTCACTACTGTAAATGGCTCTGGATCAGAGAGTCTGCTAAATGACTCACTACTGTAGTGGCTATGGATCAGAGAGTCCGCTAAATGACTCACTACTGTAGTGACTATGGATCAGAGAGTCTGCTAAATGACTCACTACTGTAGTGACTATGGATCAGAGAGTCTGCTAAATGACTCACTACTGTAGTGACTCTGGATAAGAGAGTCTGCTAAATGACTCACTACTGTAGTGACTCTGGATAAGAGAGTCTGCTAAATGACTCACTACTGTAGTGACTCTGGATAAGAGAGTCTGCTAAATGACTCACTACTGTAGTGACTCTGGATAAGAGAGTCTGCTAAATGACTCACTACTGCAGTGGCTCTGGATCAGAGAGTCTGCTAAATGACTCACTACTGTAGTGACTCTGGATAAGAGAGTCTGCTAAATGACTCACTACTGTAGTGGCTCTGGATCAGAGAGTCTGCTAAATGACTCACTACTGTAGTGACTGGATCAGAGAGTCTGCTAATGACTCACTACTGTAGTGACTCTGGATCAGAGAGTCTGCTAAATGACTCACTACTGTAGTGACTCTGGATCAGAGAGTCTGTTAAATGACTCACTACTGTAAATGGCTCTGGATCAGAGAGTCTGCTAAATGACTCACTACTGTAGTGGCTATGGATCAGAGAGTCCGCTAAATGACTCACTACTGTAGTGACTATGGATCAGAGAGTCTGCTAAATGACTCACTACTGTAGTGACTATGGATCAGAGAGTCTGCTAAATGACTCACTACTGTAGTGACTCTGGATAAGAGAGTCTGCTAAATGACTCACTACTGTAGTGACTCTGGATAAGAGAGTCTGCTAAATGACTCACTACTGTAGTGACTCTGGATAAGAGAGTCTGCTAAATGACTCACTACTGCAGTGGCTCTGGATCAGAGAGTCTGCTAAATGACTCACTACTGTAGTGACTCTGGATAAGAGAGTCTGCTAAATGACTCACTACTGTAGTGGCTCTGGATCAGAGAGTCTGATAAATGACTCACTACTGTAGTGACTGGATCAGAGAGTCTGCTAATGACTCACTACTGTAGTGACTCTGGATCAGAGAGTCTGCTAAATGACTCACTACTGTAGTGACTCTGGATCAGAGAGTCTGTTAAATGACTCACTACTGTAGTGACTGGATCAGAGAGTCTGCTAATGACTCACTACTGTAGTGACTCTGGATCAGAGAGTCTGCTAAATGACTCACTACTGTAGTGACTGGATCAGAGAGTCTGCTAATGACTCACTACTGTAGTGACTCTGGATCAGAGAGTCTGCTAATGACTCACTACTGTAGTGACTCTGGATCAGAGAGTCTTCTAAATGACTCACTACTGTAGTGACTATGGCTCAGAGAGTCTGCTAAATGACTCACTACTGTAGTGGCTCTGGATCAGAGAGTCTGCTAAATGACTCACTACTGTAGTGACTCTGGATCAGAGAGTCTGTTAAATGACTCACTACTGTAGTGACTCTGGATCAGAGAGTCTGCTAATGACTCACTACTGTAGTGACTCTGGATCAGAGAGTCTGCTAATGACTCACTACTGTAGTGACTCTGGATCAGAGAGTCTGCTAAATGACTCACTACTGTAGTGACTATGGCTCAGAGAGTCTGCTAAATGACTCACTACTGTAGTGGCTCTGGATAAGAGAGTCTGTTAAATGACTCACTACTGTAAATGGCTCTGGATCAGAGAGTCTGCTAAATGACTCACTACTGTAGTGGCTATGGATCAGAGAGTCCGCTAAATGACTCACTACTGTAGTGACTATGGATCAGAGAGTCTGCTAAATGACTCACTACTGTAGTGACTATGGATCAGAGAGTCTGCTAAATGACTCACTACTGTAGTGACTCTGGATCAGAGAGTCTGCTAAATGACTCACTACTGCAGTGGCTCTGGATAAGAGAGTCTGCTAAATGACTCACTACTGTAGTGACTCTGGATAAGAGAGTCTGCTAAATGACTCACTACTGTAGTGACTCTGGATAAGAGAGTCTGCTAAATGACTCACTACTGTAGTGACTCTGGATAAGAGAGTCTGCTAAATGACTCACTACTGTAGTGACTCTGGATAAGAGAGTCTGCTAAATGACTCACTACTGCAGTGGCTCTGGATCAGAGAGTCTGCTAAATGACTCACTACTGTAGTGACTCTGGATAAGAGAGTCTGCTAAATGACTCACTACTGCAGTGGCTCTGGATCAGAGAGTCTGCTAAATGACTCACTACTGTAGTGACTCTGGATCAGAGAGTCTGTTAAATAACTCACTACTGTAGTGACTCTGGATCAGAGAGTCTGTTAAATGACTCACTACTGTAGTGACTCTGGATCAGAGAGTCTGCTAAATGACTCACTACTGTAGTGACTATGGATCAGAGAGTCTGTTAAATGACTCACTACTGTAGTGGCTCTGGATAAGAGAGTCTGCCAACTGACTCACTACTGTAGTGACTCTGGATAAGAGAGTCTGCTAAATGACTCACTACTGCAGTGGTTCTGGATCAGAGAGTCTGCTAAATGACTCACTCCTGCAGTGGCTCTGGATCAGAGATTCTGCTAAATGACTCACTACTGTAGTGGCTCTGGATCAGAGAGTCTGCTAAATGACTCACTACTGTAGTGACTCTGGATAAGAGAGTCTGTTAAATGACTCACTACTGTAAATGGCTCTGGATCAGAGAGTCTGCTAAATGACTCACTACTGTAGTGACTCTGGATAAGAGAGTCTGCTAAATGACTCACTACTGCAGTGGCTCTGGATAAGAGAGTCTGCTAAATGACTCACTACTGTAGTGACTCTGGATCAGAGAGTCTGCTAAATGACTCACTACTGTAGTGACTCTGGATAAGAGAGTCTGCTAAATGACTCACTACTGTAGTGACTCTGGATAAGAGAGTCTGCTAAATGACTCACTACTGTAGTGACTCTGGATCAGAGAATCTGTTAAATGACTCACTACTGTAGTGGCTCTGGATCAGAGAGTCTGTTAAATGACTCACTACTGTAGTGACTCTGGATCAGAGAGTCTGCTAATGACTCACTACTGTAGTGACTCTGGATAAGAGAGTCTGCTAAATGACTCACTACTGTAGTGACTCTGGATAAGAGAGTCTGCTAAATGACTCACTACTGCAGTGGCTCTGGATCAGAGAGTCTGCTAAATGACTCACTACTGTAGTGACTCTGGATCAGAGAGTCTGTTAAATGACTCACTACTGTAGTGACTCTGGATCAGAGAGTCTGTTAAATGACTCACTACTGTAGTGACTCTGGATCAGAGAGTCTGCTAAATGACTCACTACTGTAGTGACTATGGATCAGAGAGTCTGTTAAATGACTCACTACTGTAGTGGCTCTGGATAAGAGAGTCTGCCAACTGACTCACTACTGTAGTGACTCTGGATAAGAGAGTCTGCTAAATGACTCACTACTGCAGTGGTTCTGGATCAGAGAGTCTGCTAAATGACTCACTCCTGCAGTGGCTCTGGATCAGAGAGTCTGCTAAATGACTCACTACTGTAGTGACTCTGGATCAGAGAGTCTGCTAATGACTCACTACTGTAGTGACTGGATCAGAGAGTCTGCTAATGACTCACTACTGTAGTGACTCTGGATCAGAGAGTCTGCTCATGACTCACTACTGTAGTGACTCTGGATCAGAGAGTCTGCTAAATGACTCACTACTGTAGTGACTATGGCTCAGAGAGTCTGCTAAATGACTCACTACTGTAGTGGCTCTGGATAAGAGAGTCTGTTAAATGACTCACTACTGTAAATGGCTCTGGATCAGAGAGTCTGCTAAATGACTCACTACTGTAGTGGCTATGGATCAGAGAGTCTGCTAAATGACTCACTACCGTAGTGACTATGGATCAGAGAGTCTGCTAAATGACTCACTACGGTAGTGACTCTGGATCAGAGAGTCTGCTAAATGACTCACTACTGTAGTGACTCTGGATAAGAGAGTCTGCTAAATGACTCACTACTGTAGTGGCTCTGGATCAGAGAGTCTGCTAAATGACTCACTACTGTAGTGACTATGGATAAGAGTCTGTTAAATGACTCACTACTGCAGTGGCTCTGGATCAGAGAGACTGCTAAATGACTCACTACTGTAGTGACTCTGGATAAGAGAGTTTGCTAAATGACTCACTACTGTAGTGACTGGATAAGAGAGTCTGCTAAATGACTCACTACTGCAGTGGCTCTGGATAAGAGAGTCTGCCAACTGACTCACTACTGTAGTGACTCTGGATAAGAGAGTCTGCTAAATGACTCACTACTGCAGTGGTTCTGGATCAGAGAGTCTGCTAAATGACTCACTCCTGCAGTGGCTCTGGATCAGAGAGTCTGCTAAATGACTCACTACTGTAGTGACTCTGGATAAGAGAGTCTGCTTAATGACTCACTACTGTAGTGACTCTAGATAAGGGTTCTATCTGGGTTACATACAGGAGCAGGGGAGGTTCTAGAATAGTGACAGGGTTCTATCTGGATTACAGACTGGAGCAGGGGAGGTTCTAGAATAGAGAAAGGGTTCTATCTGGGTTACAGACTGGAGCAGGGGAGGTTCTAGAATAGAGACAGGGTTCTATCTGGATTACAGACTGGAGCAGGGGAGGTTCTAGAATAGAGACAGGATTCTATCTGGGTTACAGACTGGAGCAGGGGAGGTTCTAGAATAGAGACAGGGTTCTATCTGGGTTACAGACTGGAGCAGGGGAGGTTCTAGAATAGAGACAGGAGACAGGGTTCTATCTGGGTTACAGACTGGAGCAGGGGAGGTTCTAGAATAGTGACAGGGGTTCCATCTGGGTTACAGACTGGAGCAGGGAGGTTATAGAATAGAGACAGGGTTCTATCTGGGTTACAGACTGAGCAGGGAGGTTCTAGAAAGAGACAGGGTTCTATCTGGGGTTACAGACTGGAGCAGGGAGGTTCTAGAATAGACAGGAGACAGGGTTCTATCTGGGGTTACAGACTGAGCAGGGGAGGTTCTAGAATAGTGACAGGGTTCTATCTGGGTTACAGACTGGAGCAGGGAGGTTTTAGAATAGAGACAGGAGACAGGGTTCTATCTGGGTTGCAGACTGGAGCAGGAGGTTCTAGAATAGTGACAGGGTTCTATCAGGTTACAGACTGGAGCAGGGGAGGTTCTAGAACAGAGACAGGAGACAGGGTTCTATCTGGAGTTACAGACTGGAGCAGGAGGTTCAGAATAGAGACAGGAGACAAGGTTCTATCTGGGTTACAGACTGGAGCAGGGGGAGGTTCTAGAATAGAGACAGGAGACAGGGTTCTATCTGGGTTACAGACTGGAGCAGAGAGGTTATAGAACAGAGACAGGAGACAGGGTTCTATCTGGGTTACAGACTGGAGCAGGGGAGGTTCTAGAATAGAGACAGGGTTCCATCTGGGGTTACAGACTGGAGCAGGAGGTTCTAGAATAGAGACAGGGTTCTATCTGGCCAGTAGACTGGGGCAGGGGAGGTCTAGCAAGAGACAGGGGTTCTATCTGGGTTACAGACTGGAGCAGGGGAGGTTCTAGAATAGAGACAGGAGACAGGGTTCTATCTGGGTTACAGACTGGAGCAGGGGAGGTTCTAGAATAGTGACAGGGTTCTATCTGGGTTACAGACTGGAGCAGGGGAGGTTCTAGAATAGAGACAGGAGACAGGGTTCTATCTGGGTTACAGACTGGAGCAGGGGAGGTCCTAGAATAGTGACAGGGTTCTATCTGGGTTACAGACTGGAGCAGGGGAGGTTATAGAATAGAGACAGGGTTCTATCTGGGTTACAGACTGGAGCAGGGGAGGTTCTAGAATAGTGACAGGGTTCTATCTGGGTTACAGACTGGAGCAGGGGAGGTTCTAGAATAGAGACAGGAGACAGGGTTCTATCTGGGTTACAGACTGGAGCAGGGGAGGTTCTAGAATAGAGACAGGAGACAGGGTTCTATCTGGGTTACAGACTAGAGCAGGGGACAATAGTAAATAAACCAGCTTGTATCTCTACTCCTCTAACAGTAAATAACCTAGCTTGTATCTCTACTCCTCTAACAGTAAATAACCTAGCTTGTATCTCTACTCCTCTAACAGTAAATAAACCAGCTTATATCTCTACTCCTCTAACAGTAAATAACCTAGCTTGTATCTCTACTCCTCTAACAGTAAATAACCTAGCTTGTATCTCTACTCTAACAGTAAATAACCTAGCTTGTATCTGTACTCTAACAGTAAATAACCTAGCTTATATCTCTACTCCTCTAACAGTAAATAACCTAGCATGTATCTCTACTCCTCTAACAGTAAATAACCCAGCTTGTATCTCTACTCCTCTAACAGTAAATAACCTAGCTTGTATCTCTACTCCTCTAACAGTAAATAACCTAGCTTGTATCTCTACTCCTCTAACAGTAAATAACCTAGCTTGTATCTCCTCTAACAGTAAATAACCTAGCTTGTATCTCTACTCCTCTAACAGTAAATAACCTAGCTTGTATCTCTACTCCTCTAACAGTAAATAACCTAGCTTGTATCTCTACTCCTCTAACAGTAAATAACCTAGCTTGTATCTCTACTCCTCTAACAGTAAATACCCTAGCTTGTATCTCTACTCCTCTAACAGTAAATAACCTAGCTTGTATCTCTACTCTAACAGTAAATAACCTAGCTTGTATCTCTACTCCTCTAACAGTAAATAACCTAGCTTGTATCTCTACTCCTCTAACAGTAAATAACCTAGCTTGTATCTCTACTCCTCTAACAGTAAATAACCTAGCTTGTATCTCTACTCCTCTAATAGTAAATAACCTAGCTTGTATCTCTACTCCTCTAACAGTAAATAAACCAGCTTGTATCTCTACTCTAACAGTAAATAACCTAGCTTGTATCTCTACTCCTCTAACAGTAAATAACCTAGCTTGTATCTCTACTCCTCTAACAGTAAATAAACCAGCTTGTATCTCTACTCCTCTAACAGTAAATAACCTAGCTTGTATCTCCTCTAACAGTAAATAAACCAGCTTGTATCTCTACTCCTCTAACAGTAAATAAACCAGCTTGTATCTCTACTCCTCTAACAGTAAATAACCTAGCTTGTATCTCTACTCCTCTAACAGTAAATAACCTAGCTTGTATCTCTACTCCTCTAACAGTAAATAACCTAGCTTGTATCTCCTCTAACAGTAAATAACCTAGCTTGTATCTCTACTCCTCTAACAGTAAATAACCTAGCTTGTATCTCCTCTAACAGTAAATAACCTAGCTTGTATCTCCTCTAACAGTAAATAACCTAGCTTGTATCTCCTCTAACAGTAAATAACCTAGCTTGTATCTCCTCTAACAGTAAATAACCTAGCTTGTATCTCCTCTAACAGTAAATAACCTAGCTTGTATCTCCTCTAACAGTAAATAACCCAGCTTGTATCTCCTCTAACAGTAAATAACCTAGCTTGTATCTCCTCTAACAGTAAATAACCTAGCTTGTATCTCCTCTAACAGTAAATAACCCAGCTTGTATCTCCTCTAACAGTAAATAACCTAGCTTGTATCTCCTCTAACAGTAAATAACCTAGCTTGTATCTCCTCTAACAGTAAATAACCTAGCTTGTATCTCCTCTAACAGTAAATAACCTAGCTTGTATCTCCTCTAACAGTAAATAACCTAGCTTGTATCTCTACTCCTCTATTTGTTTAGATGTCGATGGAGTTAAGGGATCTTGTTATAGAAGAATTTACATGATCTATTTTCCCTGCTGTTCCTATAATACCAATCACACGCTCACATTTATCCTACTTCTGGTAGTGAAGGATAGTAGAACCACACTCAGATATACACACACACACCCAGATACACACACCCAGATACACACACACACACACACACACACACACACACACACACACACACACACACACACACACACAGCTGGATAACAGAGCCCCAGCTGGAACTAGATCTCTGTCAGTCTGAGCACAGCTGTTCTATCTAGTGAGTGGGAGGGAGGGAGGGATGGTGAGAGGGAGGGAGGGATGGTGGGGAGGGGAGGGATGGTGGGAGGGATTTAGGGAGGGAGGGATTTAGGGAGTGAGTGAGTGAGTGAGTGAGTGAGTGAGTGAGTGAGTGAGTGAGTGAGTGGTGGTGGTGAGTGAGTGGGGAGGAAGGGAGGGGGAGAATGAGGGAGAGGACAGAGGGAGTGGGAGAGAGAGAGAGGAAGGGGAGAGGACAGAGGGAGTGGGGGAGAGAGAGAGAGGGAAGGGGGAGAGGACACAGGGAGTGGGGAGAGAGAGGGGAAGGGGGAGAGGACAGAGGGAGTGGGGGAGAGAGAGAGAGGGAAGGGGGGAGAGGACAGAGGGAGTGGGGAGAGAGAGAGGGAAAGGGGGAGAGGACAGAGGGAGTGGGGGAGAGAGAGAGAGGGAAGGGGGAGAGGACAGAGGGAGTGGGGAGAGAGGAAGGGAAGGGGGAGAGAGAGAGAGGGAGTGGGGAGAGAGAGAGAGGGAAGGGGGAGAGACAGAGGGAGTGGAGAGAGAGAGAGGGAAGGAGAGGACAGAGGAGGAGAGAGAGAGAGGGAAGGGGGAGAGGACAGAGGGAGTGGGGGAGAGAAGAGGAAGGGGAGAGGACAGAGGAGTGGGAGAGAGAGAGAGGGAAGGAGAGGACAGAGGAGGGGAGAGAGAGGAAGGGGAGAGGACAGAGGAGTGGAGAGAGAGAGAGGGAAGGGGGAGAGGACAGAGGGAGTGGGGAGAGAGAGAGAGGGAAGGGAGAGGACACAGGGAGTGGGAGAGAGAGAGAGGGAAGGGGGAGAGGAGGGAGTGGGGAGAGAGAGAGGGGGAAGGAGGAGAGAGTAAGAGCAGACTGATAGAGAGAGAGAAATAGGGAGACAGACTATTAAGGATCAGCCATTTCTGTACGTTACTGGGTATTTATTTATCCAGTAAAAAGCATCACGGCTTACGTTGAATTATTACATAACTATCTAACTCCCAGTCTGTCTGTCTCTAGAAAACAACATCACTCTGTCTGTCTGTCTGTCTCTAGAAAACAACATCACTCTGACACACTCTGTCTGTCTGTCTGTCTGTCTGTCTGTCTGTCTGTCTGTCTGTCTGTCTGTCTATAGAAAACAACACCAATCACTGAGATGTTTCAGTGTTTTCACGAGGAGATGATGAGAACTGAATAATCAATATTACTGACCTCGTTTATTTAGCAAAGGTCCCATAATAACCTGCCTCCATCTGTGTGTGTATGTGTGTGTGTGTGTGTGTATCTGTGTGTGTGTGTGTGTATCTGTGTGTGTGTGTGTGTGTGTGTGTGTATCTGTGTGTGTGTGTGTATCTGGGTGTGTGTGTGTATCTGTGTGTGTGTGTGTGTATATCTGAGTGTGGTTCTACTATCCTTCACTACCAGAAGTCCTCACAAGGAAAGTAAACCAAACCAAACTGATTCAAAATCCAATTTTCCCTAAGCCCTAACATTAAACCTTTCATGTAACTCTAACCTTAACCCCTAACCCTTCACCTACCCCTAAACTTAACCCTAACCCCTAACCCCTAACCCTTCACCTAACTCTAACCCCTAACCCCTAACCCTTCACCTAACTCTAACCCCAAACTTAACCCCTTCACCCAGCCCTAAACTTAACTCTAAACGAACCCCAACCACAAACCCCTAACCCCAAACTTAACTCCTAACCCTAAATTTAACCCTAACCCTAAAGCCTAAAATAGCCTTTGACTTTCTATGGACCAGCGAAAATGTTCCCACAAATGTTCCTTCTGGTCCCACAAGGATAGTACAACCAAAAAACACACACCCCTAACACACACACACACACACACACACACACACACACACACACACACACCCCTAACACACACACACACACACACGCAAGTACGCACACACAAAGGAACACACACATGCACCACAAACTCTTAAACAATACACACTCACATACCCACACAGCTAAAACTCATTGAAAATGACAATATATCATGATGAAGGAATGTGAATCATTGAACAGGTGTTAATATCCCAACAACCAACACAGTGAACGGAGTGGTAGGTGCGCGACAGGAAATAGTTACATGTTGAGTCCTTCGCCGTTTTCAGAGCAGATTGCAGACGCTCCAGCATTTTCTGACTAAATCCAAAAAATAATCCTGAATAACCTCAATCTGCGATTTACTTTGAACAAATTAAAGTAGCAAAAAACAGAGATACTAAATAAAACATTCTCTTTATGCAAACCTTATGTTGTCCAACTGTCTTGCTACTGAGTACTGACTAGCAGAGAGATGGAGAGAGAGGGAGGGAGGAGAGAGGGAGGGGAGGAGAGGGGAGGAGGAGGGAGGGAGAGAGGGAGGAGAGGAGGAGGAGAGAGGAGGAGGAGGGAGGGAGGGAGGGAGAGGAGGGAGGGAGGAGAGAGGAGAGAGGGAGGGAGAGAGGAGAGAGGGAGAGAGGGGAGAGAGGAGGAGAGAGAGAGGGAGAGAGAGAGAGAGAGAAAACTCATGTAGGACACCAGAGCAGCTGAGGTTCAAACCATGACATTGTGTGTCATTACAACTCACTGCATTTCTGCCTACAAAATATTTATAACGTCAAAATACTTGTGTGAATTCAAGTGTGAACTCAAATGTACCACAGACAACATGGTTGACACAGATAGAGAAACATATGCTTGATCATGCACACATGAGTTGGCATGGTGACACACAAACACACCCATGTTTGTTTTACTATCCGTGTGGGGACCAAACAATTGATTACCGATTCAAAATCCTATTTTTCAGAACCACTAACCTGATCCTAACCCCAAACCCTAATCATAACCCCAAACCTAACTCCTAACCCCAAACCTAACTCCTAACCCCAAACCCTAATCATAACCCCAAACCTAACTCCTAACCCCAAACCTAACTCCTAACCCCAAACCCTAATCATAACCCCAAACCTAACTCCAAACCTAATCCCAACTCCTAACCCCAAACCTAACTCCTAACCCCAAACCTAACTCTAACCCCAAACTAACCCTAACCCTAATCATAACTCCTAACCCCTAATCCTAACTCCTAACCCCAAAATCCTAACTCTAACACAAACATAACTCCTAACCCTAATCCTAACTCCTCCAAATTAACTCCTAATCAAACCTAACTCCTAACCCCAAACCTAACTCAACCCCAAACCCTAATCCTAACTCCTAATCCCTCCTAACCCCAAACCTAACTCCTAACCCCAAACCCTAATCATAACCCTAATCCTAACTCCAACCCCAAACCTAACTCCTAATCCCAAACCTAACTCCTAACCCCAAAACCCTAATCATAACCCCAACCTGCTCTAACCCCAAAAACCTAACCCCAAACCCTAACTCCCAATAACTCCTAATCCTAACTCCTAACCCCAAACCTAACTCCTAACCCCAAACCTAACTCCTAACCCCAAACCTAACTCCTAACCCTAATCATAACTCCTAATCCTAACTCCTAACCCCAACCCCTAATCCTAACTCCTAACCCCAAACATAAAACCCCTAATAACTCCTAACCCCAAACCTAACTCCTAACCCCAAACCTAACTCCTAACCCCAAACCTAACTCCTAACCCAAACCTAATCCTAACTCCTAACCCTAATCCTAACTCCTAACCCCAAACCTAACTCCAAACCCCAAACCCTAATCATAACCCTAATCCTAACTCCTAACCCCAAACATAACTCCTAACCCTAACTCATAACCCAAACCCTAATCATAACTCCTAACCCTAATCCCAAAACAAACATAACTCCTAACCCCAACCCCTAATCCTAACTCCTAACCCCAAACCTAACTCCTAACCCCAAACCCTAATCATAACTCCTAATCCTAACTCCTAACCCCAACCCCTAATCCTAACTCCTAACCCAAACAAACCTAACCCCAAACCATAACTCCTAATCCCAAAACCTAACTCCTAACCCCAAACCTAACTCCTAACCCCAAACCTAACTCCTAACCCCAAACCCTAATCATAACTCCTAACCCTAATCCTAACTCCTAACCCCAAACTAACTAACCCCAAACCCTAATCATAACTCCTAATCCTAACTCCTAACCCCAAACCTAACTCCTAACCCTAATCATAACCCAAACCCTAATCATAACTCCTAACCCTAATCATAACTCCTAACCCTAATCCTAACTCCTAACCCCAAACATAACTCCTAACCCCAACCCCTAATCCTAACTCCTAACTCCAAACTTAACTCCTAACCCCAAACCTAACTCCAAACCCTAATCATAACTCCAAACCCTAATCATAACTCCTAACCCTAATCCTAACTCCTAATCCTAACTCCTAACCCCAAACCTAACTCCTAACCCCAAACCCTAATCATAACTCCTAATCCTAACTCCTAACCCCAAACCTAACTCCCAACCCCTAATCCTAACTCCTAACCCTTAACCCCTAACTCCTAACCCTAAACCTAACTCCTAACCCCAACCCCTAATCCTAACTCCTAACCCCAAACCTAACTCCTAACCCCAAACCCTAATCATAACTCCAAACCCTAATCATAACTCCTAACCCCTAACTCCTAACCCTAAACCTAACTCCTAACCCCAACCCCTAATCCTAACCCCAAACCTAACTCCTAACCCCAAACCCTAATCCTAACTCCAAACCCTAATCCTAACTCCTAACCCCAACCCCTAATCATAACTCCTAACCCCAAACCTAACTCCTAACCCCAACCCCTAATCCTAACTCCTAACCCCAAACCTAACTCCTAACCCCAAACCTAACTCCAAACCCTAATCATAACTCCAAACCCTAATCATAACTCCTAACCCTAATCCTAACTCCTAACCCCAAACCCTAATCATAACTCCTAACCCTAATCCTAACTCCTAACCCCAAACCTAACTCCTAACCCCAGCCCCTAATCCTAACTCCTAACCCCTAACTCCTAACCCTAAACCTAACTCCTAAACCCTAATCCTAACCCTAACTCCTAACCCCTAATCCTAACCCTTAACCCCTAATCCTAACTCCTAACCCTTAACCCCTAATCCTAACTCCTAACCCCAAACCCTAATCATAACTCCTAATCCTAACTCCTAACCCCAAACCTAACTCCTAACCCTAATCATAACTCCAAACCCTAATCATAACTCCTAACCCTAATCCTAACTCCTAACCCCAAACCTAACTCCTAACCTTTAACCCCTAATCCTAACCCTTAACCCCTAATCCTAACTCCTAACCCTTAACCCCTAATCCTAACCCCAAACCTAACTCCTAACCCTTAACCCCTAATCCTAACCCTTAACCCCTAATCCTAACTCCTAACCCTTAACCCCTAATCCTAACCCTTAACTCCTAACCCTAACTCCTAACCCTTAACTCCAAACCCTAACTCCTAACCCTAAACCTAACTCCTAACCCTTAACCCCAAACCCTAAACTGACTCCACACTCCAAGACTGCTTCCATCACGTGGACTGGGACATGTTTCGTATTGCGTCAGATGGAAATATTGACGAATCCTGATTGAATGTAGTTCATTAGAATGTTGATCAAGATGTCGTTCCCATAGCAACGATAAAAACCTTCCCAAACTAGAAACCGTGGATTGATGGCAGCATTCGCGTGAAACTGAAAGCGCGAACCACTGCTTTTAATCAGGCAAGGTGTCTGGTAACATGTCCGAATATAAAAACAATGCAGCTATTCCTCCGCCAAGGCTATTAAACAAGCTAAGCGTCAGTACAGAGACAAAGTGGAATCTCAATTCAATGGCTCAGACACAAGAGGCATGTGGCAGGGTCTACAGTCAATCACGGACTACAAGAAGAAACCCAGCCCAGTCACGGACCAGGATGTCTTGCTCCCAGGCAGACTAAATAACTTTTTGCCCGCTTTGAGGACAATACAGTGCCACTGACACGGCCTGCAACGAAAACATGCGGTCTCTCCTTCACTGCAGCCGAGGTGAGTAAGACATTTAAACGTGTTAACCTCGCAAGGCTGCAGGCCCAGACGGCATCCCCAGCCGCGCCTCAGAGCATGCGCAGACCAGCTGGCCGGTGTGTTTACTGGACATATTCAATCAATCCCTATACCAGTCTGCTGTTCCCACATGCTTCAAGAGGGCCACCATTGTTCCTGTTCCCAAGAAAGCTAAGGTAACTGAGCTAAACGACTACCGCCCCCGTAGCACTCACTTCCGTCATCATGAAGTGCTTTGAGAGACTAGTCAAGGACCATATCACCTCCACCCTACCTGACACCCTAGACCCACTCCAATTTGCTTACCGCCCAAATAGGTCCACAGACGATGCAATCTCAACCACACTGCACACTGCCCTAACCCACCTGGACAAGAGGAATACCTATGCTGTTCCGCCGACAGCCTCGGCATTCAACACCATAGTACCCTCAAGCTCGTCATCAAGCTCGAGACCCTGGGTCTCGACCCCGCCCTTAACTGGGTACTGGACTCCCTGGACGGGCCGCCCCAGGTGGTGAGGGTAGGCAACAACATCTCCTCCCCGCTGATCCTCAACACGGGGCCCCACAAGGGTGCGTTCTGAGCCCTCTCCTGTACTCCCTGTTCACCCACGACTGCGTGGCCACGCACGCCCAACTCCAATCATCAAGTTTATGGACGACACAACAGTGCTAGGCTTCTGATTACCAACAAACTGACGCCCAGACGGCCTACAGGAGAGGCGGGGCCCTCGGAGTGTGGTGTCAGGAAAATAACCTCACACTCAACGTCAACAAAACTAAGGAGATGATTGTGGACTTCAGGAAACAGCAGAGGGAACACCCCCTATCCACATCGATGGATCAGTAGTGGAGAGGGTAGCAAGTTTTAAGTTCCTCGGCATACACATCACAGACAAACTGAATTGGTCCACTCACACTGACAGCTGCCGTGAAGAAGGCGCAGCAGCGCCTCTTCAACCTCAGGAGGCTGAAGAAATTCGGCTTGTCACCAAAAGCACTCATAAACTTCTACAGATGCACAATCGAGAGCATCCTGGCGGGCTGTATCACCGCCTGGTACGGCAACTGCTCCGCCCACAACCGTAAGGCTCTCCAGAGGGTAGTGAGGTCTGCACAACGCATCACCGGGGCAAACTACCTGCCCTCCAGGACACCTACACCACCCGATGTTACAGGAAGGCCATAAAGATCATCAAGGACATCAACCACCCGAGCCACTGCCTGTTCACCCCGCTATCATCCAGAAGGCGAGGTCAGTACAGGTGCATCAAAGCTGGGACCGAGAGACTGAAAAACAGCTTCTATCTCAAGGCTATCAGACTGTTAAACAGCCACCACTAACATTGAGTGGCTGCTGCCAACACACTGTCATTGACACTGACCCAACTCCAGCCACTTTAATAATGGGAATTGATGGGAAATGATGTAAATATATCACTAGCCACTTTAAACAATGCTACCTTATATAATGTTACTTACCCTACATTATTCATCTCATATGCATACGTATATACTGTACTCTAGATCATCGACTGCATCCTTATGTCACTAGCCACTTTAACTATGCCACTTTGTTTACTTTGTCTACATACTCATCTCATATGTATATACTGTACTCGATACCATCTACTGTATGCTGCTCTGTACCATCACTCATTCATATATCCTTATGTACATATTCCTTATCCCCTTACACTGTGTATAAGACAGTAGTTTTGGAATTGTTAGTTAGATTACTTGTTGGTTATCACTGCATTGTCGGAACTAGAAGCACAAGCATTTCGCTACACTCGCATTAACATCTGCTAACCATGTGTATGTGACAAATAAAATTTGATTTGATTTGATTTTAACTCCTAACCCTAACTCCTAACCCTAATTCCTAACCCTAACTCCTAACCCTAACTCCTAACCCTAACCCTTCCCACATGCTTCAAGAAGAACACCATTGTTTCTGTTCCCAAGAAAACTAAGGTAACTGAGCTAAACAACTACCATCAACTACCACTACCAACAATGACGAGACGTCCTACAGGGAGGAGGTGAGGGTCCTCGGAGTGTGGTGTCAGGAAAATAACCTCACACTCAACGTCAACAAAACAAAGGAGATGGACTTAAAAA